>NW_025813487.1:17381891-17512100 GCF_021976095.1 Xenia sp. Carnegie-2017
GTTCACTTGTTCGTGATGATTTAAATTCCAACAACTTACCCAGATCGAATACACTGAAGCAGAACATGACAGAAAACCTCCAACTCACAAAGTTTTCATTTTGCGAAAAAACTTTTCAAAACGTAGCAGAATGATGAAGTAAAAACGTAGAAACGATGGACGTGGAATGAAGTGGAACTTGCATTGGTCTTATATTAAATAAATCTGTGTGGGCAGCAAGCGTCCGTTTAATATCATTAATCATGTCTTGAAATGACAGGTGTTAGTTTACACGTGGTAGGTGGGCGAACGCTTCACTTCCTCACTTTTCGTTTCTTTTCAATCGTATTTTTGTCCGACTTTTGAGTATGAAAACATGCGCTTAAGTTGTAATCAATGTCTGTAACTAATTTTGCAGGGGATGCAATGCACTTTTATGTTCTGTTTTTTAGATATTTAGACTCTGAGAATGACTGTTGTTTTTGGTGTTGACTGACGTTTCGGACAACCTTAGATGAAGATGACTCCCGCTAAGGTTGTCGAAACTTTAGTCATCATTCAACAACAAGAGTCTTTCTCAGGGCTCTATCTACATCCACAAACAAACATGTAGCTATACTCCCGGCTCAAACCATTTACTTTATATTTTAGACTCTTGGATTAAGTGCGACGACGATAAAATAACGCACATTACTGAAGAAGATGTTTTGAAATTATCCCGGGGAGGTAAGATCTTCCTCTGCCTAAGTTGATTATCATTGGTGATTATCATTGTGTTAGGTATCTGCTGCTGAAGTTTTAGTTGAATTTAGAGGAAGGGTTCTTTGAAAATTTTGTCAATGCTTTATGACCATGTTTTTGCTTCATTTTGTGTTTGGATTAGAGCCTCTCAATGGTATTGCAATTTTTATATATATTGCAATCAATTATCGTATCACAATGTCTAAACATTCTTTCAAATATAATGTTACCTTTCTTCATGCCGACTAAAACTTTTCAGCCAGGAAAAGACTTATTTTGCGTGGGTTTCATCGGCAATTGAGACGTTGAAGCGAAAGCGAAACAAAATCTCGAGCATGTGCAACCCTCGAACGTCGGTCTCGGGCTTGCACTGATCTTCTCTCGAGTTCTCCCAAAGGTCTCTTCGGTTTTCATAGGCCTGTGCAAACACAGTAAACATCTTTTATTTCTTAAATAATTTTAATCTAGTCTATTTTAATACATCATTTGCTCATCATTGGAGCACATTGAACATTCCATTATACGCTTTGACTTATCAATAGTCATTTAGAAAATTCATTAGCGCGAAGGAATAATCAAGAGCACTAGTCGAAAATCAATAATATTTATTTATGCCGCATAGCATAACAATAGGGAATATTAAAGTAGCATTAACGTGCATTCCATAAAATCAAATAAACATGTGTATACTTTGCACGAAAGACGTCTTTCCCAACAGAAATAGTCTATCGCAGATAGTCTTTTGCAATTGCAACACCCCACTTCTATGTCATACAAAATAGCTTTGATTTTATTTGAATGTCTGGTTTATTTTAATGATCCTTGGTTAAGGCTGTTTCTCCTTTAGGTGACTGGCATTGTGCATATGTGTTGCTATACGGGCCGAGAAGACTAGAAATAATTAAAGAATCTTCGTGATCACGTGATCTTAAGAAGAAGTGGATTTTGTACCTTTAAAGAATGCGGTATTGTGCCGATATGTCTATGGATTGATATCATCTTAAAATCTCCTGTTGAGTAATTTGTTTCAAATCAACACTGCAGTATTTTCTTCAGTGTCATCGAGACAGTTAAGTTTATATTGCCAACCAATTGACAATTGTCAAAAAAAAGATTTGTATTTTAAAGATTGATTATTTGTACATGGAGAAATTGTGTTTTCGATTTTTACAAATTCATTTCGATGAAGGCATTCAAATTGTAACTTTTTAAAATGGTGAACGACAGTTTTGATTTTACTTTTGCTTTTCTTGTCTTTAAAAACAGGTAAGCAATTTTTTTATCATTTAGTGTTTACAATACTTATGTTGTATGTTTAAAGTTTTCATTCGTTGTTACTCTCAACCACAAAGATTTTGTAAACATATTGTTGTAGGACAACATTGATTTAGAAAATAACGATGAGACGTTCTGTTGATTAACATGTATACTTTAGGGATACTATACACATGAGTACTTGACCGTACACTATACACATGAGTACTTGACCGCACACTATACACATGAGTAATTCTTGACTATACACTATACACGTGAGTACTTGACTATACACTATACACATGAGTGCTTGAGGTTACATTATACACATGAGTACTTGCCAATGTCAAGTACTGAATTTTTGTGTACCTCTTCTATTCAACGTATTGTAGGACACATTTGTATGACGTTAGAAAAAGTTTTGAGCGAAGAATTTAAGGAATAAATGTGTTACTTTTGTGTTCTCAACTTACATTTGTCTTTTGTTGAGCATCATGACTTACCTCTATCACCAAGACTTACATCTGTCATCAAATGTCACTGTATTTTACGCTAACTTGAGAATTTCACAATTATTCTTTTTACAAATATATCAAAATATAAACTATTGCTACTCTTGGATAATGAATAATTCAGACAGGGCCAACGAATACTGGGATTAAATTAATTTTATTCTTGCTAGTTCATTTGTGCTTAAAAATGTCCATTTGTCATTGCTCTGCACGATGATTAACGTTCACTCTTTAATGGAATTTATATCGCTACCGTATCGTTTTTTTCGTTCCATTGGTGAAAGTTATTATAATGGCCCGTTGAAGATTGGCACTAACTACAAAATATTTCAGCGTATTTTCATTAATGATCAGGTGCGGTATTTTTTATACATTTTCATCTGCATTGATTGCTGCAATTTTTATTCAAATATAAATGTTCACTTCGTTTCAGGGTGACTATTATTCCACTGACTCAAGTCCAGTGGCAGCAACTGCCCAAAAGCACAAGTCTTCAGGTTTGTGTTTGCTTTCAATAGCATAAGGGAAATTTATCGATGTCTAAAGTGCAATGCTTCAAAATATTTGTAAATCTCAGTACAGACAAGTGCCAGAAATTTTTTAAGGATGAGTAAAGATATTATTTGATGATACAGGCCGATTTAATTGCAACAAATAACTGCCTTAGTGATTTTGTGTACTTCGTCTCTAACTTCATTGCGTTCCAAACCTAACTTATAGCATAAATAAATCATGAATAGTTGACAGGGATGAATACATGAGGTGTGAGAGCGGTTACACCCTCAGTTTTAGAAAATGATAAAATGATCGCAAAGACAACATTGGTTGGTAATGTTATGATTTGTCATTCATTTTTATCTTGTAGACGTGGAAATACTGGTGCTATTGCTGGTGTAGTTGGGAAAATACCTTCAACTGAAATTCACATACCCATTTGTAATTTGCACCCTGTTTGAGGACATTAACCACATTTTATACATTCAACCACATTTGAAAACATTCATCTACATTTGAATACATTCATTTACTTTTTGTGTACATTCAACCACTTTTGGAAACATTCATGTACATTTAAATACATTCATCTATTTGTGTACATTCAACCATATTTGAATACATTCATGTACATTTGAATACATTCATCTATTTTTGTGTACATTCAACTACATTTGAATACATTCATCTACATTTGAATACATTCATCTACTTTTGTGTACATTCAATTACATTTGAATACATTCATCTACATTTAACTGTATTGAACTACATTTGACCGCAATGAGTGCTTTGACATCAACATGTGTATTATTGACATCTTGCCGTGTATGCACGTTCATCCTGGTTTGGTTTACAAAGTTTTACGAGAAATTGAGAAATCGTCTTTTGGTGAATCATCCATTTATGTTTCCTTTGTAGGAAAAAAGCGAGGAAAGAGTTGTTGGTAAAGTGGAAGTTGAGGCGAGATTGTCGAGATACAGCTACCCAAACAGGTGATTTTCATCGTGATCAATTAGCTGGGAAAATGTAATAGTCAGTGGCGAAGCAAACGTTAATTAAGGGATGAGGAGTGGTGTGATAACAAATTCATCTATGCACGCCTTTATGCATGGAACACAATGGAACTCAATAATGCAGGACATGCATATGTGGAATATATAGATATGTGCTACCCCTCCCCAGTTATCGTGCTTGCTACACCACTGTTCATTATGCATATTGTTTTAAAATTACTCGTTGTTAATGGTCGTATGAATTTTTGAGTTGCGATTCTGTTGTTTTATTGTACTTTGAATGTTTGTGATGTCGCTTTCAAAGAGTTTCATCATTATTTTGTAGCAGTTATTTCAAGAATGTAGGTCCGAATGTGGTCGTTAGTTATGAAGTGAATGGAGTAAGTACTGTTTAAACTTTCCATTTTATGCATCTTTACGTGGCTAACTTTAATACTTAAGTCATTTTTTTTGGGGGTTTGAGAGAGAAGAATTAATGTAAAATATAAAAAGTATCAGACTTTTTACTCAACATCTTTTATCGAACATTTATCGATTGGGCAATAAATGCAGAACACACCAGTGAGCAAAATATTTGCTTTGGGCAAAAATCCCAAAATTTAAACAGGCAAGAAAGTTAATGACATGACGATAAGGGAAACTGTAGATTACTGCCTGCAAATTATTGACATTTCCTTCATCTTTATTGAAACAGGTTTTCGCCGTTATTTCCTTTTTGGATTTTGATCGTTCCCTCCACACCATAGAAAGGTTGCTATGCATATTTTGCAGATTAAATTAATTTTTAGGCTTTGACATGCATACCTACATAAACATTGACTACCCTCCCACCCCACAATTACGAGGCTATTATAGCCACTGTATTCTTCCCTTGATGAGTTAAAATTATACTGCAATATGGGATTAGATTAGATCAGATGACATGAGTTTAAGATCATGTAATGATACAGGTATGCAATGTCAGGGGGTGGAGTTTAAGATAATTGCATGAGACAGGTATGCACTGTCAGGGGTGGAGTTTAAGATAATTTCAATATACAGGTCTACACGGTCAGGGGGGTGGAGTTTAAGATTATTGCATGATACAGGTATGCACTGTCATGGGGGTAGAGTTTAAGTTCATTGCATAATACAGGTTTGCACGGTCAGGGGGTGTTAAAATCATTGCATAATAAACGCTTCATGGTCAGGGAGTGGAGTTTAAGTTCATTGCATAATACAGGTTTGCTCTGTCAGGGGGGTGGTGTTTAAAATCAATGCATGATAAACGTCTTCATGATCAGGAGTGGAGTTTAAGTTCATTGCATAATACAGGTCTGCACTGTCAGGGTGGACTTTAAAATGAATGTATAATGCAGGTTTGCACGGTCAGGGTGGTGTTTAAAATCATTGCATAATACAGGTTTGCACGGTCAGGGGGTGGTGTTTGAAATCATTGGATAATACAGATTTGTAACGGTCAGGGGTGTGGTGTTTAAAATCATGATAATAAACGTGTGCATGATCAGGGGTGGAGTTTGTTCATTGCATAATACAGGTTTGCACGATCAGGGGGTGTTTAAAATCATTGCATTATACAGGTCTGCACAGTCAGAGGGTGGAGTTTAAGATCATTGCATAATACAGGTTTGCACGGTCAGGGGGTGGCGCTTAAAATCATTGCATAGTAAACGTCTGCATGATCAGGGGTGGAGTTTAAGATCATTGCATAATACAGGTCTGCACTGTTAGGGGGTGGATCTTTATGATTCTAACCATTGCTCCTTTTCCTTCAGGAATTTTTTTTCTTCCACATTATCAAGCTGATGTTTTATCAAAGTCTCACATCTACAAAGGTGATACTGTGTCTTTTTACATCCTGGAAAACAAAAGGTAAATTATATTCTTTGCTATAGCGTTGAAAGCTTGTACTGTTTCTCTAGATTGTATCACGTGCTTCATCACGTGCATTACATTACGTGGTTAAGCAATGAATGCAGTCTTAAGAATGTTCTTTCTATTTTGTGAAGTCTTTCTCCTTATTTCTACGTTTTGATATGCTACCTTACACAAGAAAACGCTTTGGTTAACGCTTATAACATGAACGTTAGTTTATTATTTACACGAACCATGTCCAATTTACGAGTCATGTCCAAATTGTTGTTTGTTTGATGCACTGCTACAGTTCATAAACCTCTATAGAAATGGGCAATGCTGTGCCGTGGAGTTGTTGCTGCTCGAAGCTTTTGCCTCTTGTTTACGTTCAAGGAATTATCTGCTCGCTCATTGAATCGTTTGGCTTCATCGACAGAGCTGACAAAGTGAACGAGGTTTGTGTTTGGGCCGTTGCAGTTGCTCCCTGTAGATCAATATTGATAATTTATTGTTTTACAAAATAAGTTTTATCAGTTATTTCACTTATGTATACGATTTGATCATTTGTAATTTATTTTTACACACGATGACTTCTGATTGGCATTTGACGTAGGATTGGAAATTTTCGGTTTGGTAAACGTGTCACGTGACTCATCTGACGTATTTTTGTGATAGCTGACGACAGCAACAAGTTTATTTTGGAAATTTGTAAAATTTGTTTGTAAAAACTTGGCCAATTATTTTGTCAGGTAAAGAAGTTCCCCTCTCAGTGGAGCGTCTACCAGAAGGTACAGTGAAATTTGATGATGTGAGCAAAGACACATTTCAAGGCACCATCGAGAAAGTACATTGTCGGACAAAAAGACAGGAACCGTTAAATGGTGTGATATTATACAACACAAGCGATGGTAGTTCACAGCAGCCATATTGGGAGAAAGATGTCTTGGGGGAGTTCACCGTCTTGACTTGGGATGTTGTTGGTTTTAAAATTGCTACAGGTAAATATGGTTTGTTGTAACTGTTGGTATTATTTCAACATGTGCAAGATCAATGAGAGATGATTTTGTTGATCTAGGCAAGGAACAGTTTAAGACTGATCGAGATATCTAGTATATATAGATTAAGTTACGATCGATAAACCAGGCGGGAATCGTACACAAGATATGATCTTTACTGATCATTAGAAAGAAAAGTTTAGAACTGATAGAGATCTTTAGTCTAAAAGAAGTTAGTTTAGTTTAGGCCTCTTCTGTAGTAACACTGGATCAATAAGAGATGATCTTTACAGTAAGAACTGTTCAGAACTGATAGAGATATCTAGTATAAATAAAGGATTTTAAGTTTCCTCTGAAATATTAGCCTAATTGGTTGTTAAAATCTAGGCTCTTATATGCCAAGTTTTACTTTGCTCCCTACTTCAGCCTCATATCTAATCTTAGTTAAAAATAACTTTGTTACTGTATCAATCGGTGCTAAATCGACAATTCTTTAAAACTTCAACTAGTCTTCCTTTGCTTAGACATTACCATGTTTAGAAGTAACATTTTGTTTTAAACTAGTTCGTTGTCCTCCTAATTGTTGATTGAATGTTTTGGTGTCTTGTTTAACATGCATGTCTGAACATTTGAAGAAAATACCAAACGTGTATGTACCTTACAGAATAACGAAGCTTTCAAACTATAGTTTTCCTTTGAGTGTTTCCAGTTGGATATGGCAACATGTCCACAATGAAAGAAATTAACAAATTTTTTCCGTGATATCGGAATATAAAGCACGCTTCCATCTTTTAGCCACTCAGTCAAGCGATACATCTCTTTCTTTTCGTGCAGATCGGCGTGATTCTTTGCAACGGAAATTCATCTCATCAAGGAAGTGGAAAGCAGCAATGGATGCAATGTCAGAGAAAGAGTAAGTTTTAATTCTCCTTTACATTTTCTAGTGTTTAGACTGCGTCATGAGGAAGCCATTTCTCCAAATTTAGCGGGAAATTGTTTACCTTTATCACTGTGATGGCAAATGTTAATTGCTTTGAGTTATGGTTTGACTTTACCTCCTCGTCTATGAGTATTTTATCCAACCACCCCGTCAAAAAAAAATTTACTCCCTCAAGTTGTACCTCCCTAAAAGGTATACTTGCTCGAAGCATTCAAATTTTCACAATGTATCGTTGAAAATAAAGGTTTGTCCAAAGTATTTTACTGTCTTCAATCCAAATGAAGATATGATTCGCCGGTGCAGTGCTCTGACCAACTGAGCTATGAAGTCACAACAGTGGTGAGCATGTCAATATTTGTTGGGCTCATGTTTTCTCGTGAAATGAATGTAATATGAATGTTTTATGCAGTGCGGTGTTTGAATTAATGAAGATATGATCTTCAGATTTTGCTGGGATTATGCGAGCATCGTTCAGGACTTTGAATAGGTGATTGGTCGAGCCTGAACTCATATCTTCTGTAGCTGGTGTGCTTGATCGAGTTATGAAGTCACGCCATTGGTGAGCAGGTCGGCAAAAGGCTCATATTTTCTCGTGAAATGAATGTAATATGAATGTTTTTATGCAGTGCGGTGTTTGAAATTAAATGAAGAGTCACCTGATTTTTTCAGGTCCTGGGACGATTGCTTAAAAATTGTCCAGCAAAGTGCGAAGATCATATCTTCATTTACTTTCAAACACCGCAATGCATAAAAACATTCATATTACATTCATTTCACGATAAAACATGAGCCCAACAAATATTGACCTGCTCACCACTGTGTGACTTCATAGCTCAGTGGTCAGAGCACTGCACCTGCACCGCAGAGGTCAGTCTGAACCGTGAGTCACCTGATTTTTCATGTCCTGAGACGATTGCTTAAAAATTGTCCAGCAATGTGCGAAGATCATATCCATATATTCCAGTTGGAATCAGCCAGCTATGACAAGGAAACCGTAAGATCTTGTCAAATAACAACAATACCGTAGCGATTTAAATTCCATTAAAGAGGAACGTCAATCGTATTGCAGAGGAATGACAATTGACATTTTTGAAGCACGAAATGAAGTAGCAAGAGGAAAATTAATTTAATCCTCAGTATTCGCAGCAATCCTGTTTTAATTATTTATTATTTAATAAAAGCATGCAAAATCAGTCGTATTCCTCCAATATATCTTGTGCTCTTTTTCTTTCTTAAGAAAACAGTTTTTAATTTTTCCAATTTTACGTGAATGGAGAACAATATGAGAGTGCACCATTGCTCTCTATCAAATCAAACCAGTTCTAATGTTATAATGCATTTCAACCAAATCCTTTCTATTTAAGGTCATGTTTGTGATAATCCTCTATTAAAAACGCAGAAAAGTTCCCAGATTCTTGGTTTACTGCCTTCCCAAAGAGTCGTAGTGCTGCTAAAGCAAGAATATCCAGTGGCAGTTCATGGTGTGCTTTTGCTGCAGATGGCAATCATTATCTTCAACTGAATTTCCCGAGTCTTTATACAGTTAACGTTATTGCAATCTTTGGAGACAGTTCAAGTTCAAGCTTTGTAACTAAATATCACTTGCAGACAAACATTGATGGTGTGAACTGGAAATCTGAAAATCCCAGAAGGTAACAGTAGACTTATCGAATTTGTATATTATAAATTTAAAGGAAATTTAAAAAGGAATGAAGTTATAAACTAAGTAAACTTTTAAATTGCTATTTATATACAAACTTGTGTGCAGATGTTGATTCAGTGGTGTAGCCGGCACGCAAAATTGCTGGTTCTATGTAAATTTCAGATCATTATCATTATTCATTTCTTAGAGATCTATTCTTTTTACAGTTGTTTTTTGAGCTCTGAGAATTTTACATAAGGCACGACCAAATTTGTGGGCTAGCTACGTCACTGTGTTGATTGTCTTGGTTACTCCTGCACTACGAAGGACTCTTGCATTTGATTATAAAGTTTAAATTGTAGCTATGTGCATGATTTGAAGAGATACATAGACAATGCATAAACTACTCTCCTCTGGACAGCGTTAAACAAACCTGCTTTTTCTCTAACCTTGCTCTGCAAATACACGAACATCTTTTTTTTTGTTTTATTCCAGATTTATCTAGGAAACAAAAATGGTTACAATGATGCGGCTATAGAAAAGTTTTCTGGTGGCCTTAAATCAAAAGCTTTGCGAATCTTTCCATTGAAATTTGTTGGTGCACCGTGTTTACGAAATTTGTGGTGGAGGTAAGAGGTAGAAAATATACCAGGTTTACTTTGCACTGAGCACTTAATTTTCAATATATAAAGTTTTTTCTCTGAGTATTAATTAAACATGAGTTAGTTGACAAAACAGAACAATTTTCCATGAAGGCTGAAGTGTTAGTTTCTTTTCTCTGAAATAAACTTATTGAAACAAGCCTTTCAACATGCAGTTAAGTTTAACACGTGTTATTGGAGAAGCAGAACACTTATTTCACTTAGGGGCTACACATGGTTCAATTTGTAGATTTTTCTTTTATCGTGCAGACTTACTCCCAGACAAACCAACAGATCTCATTGCAACCAAATCTGCATCGACGTACCTCGAGATATCATGGAAACATCCCAAAAAAACTGGTGTAAAACTTGGTACAAATATCTCGAATCCTCTTACAAGATATCTATTGATTTTGCTGAAGGATACTATGATTGTTTTTGATAAAACTCTGGAGGTAACTGACAAAAAACCGTACAACATTACGAATCTTGTTCCTTACGCAACGTATAAAGTTAATGTAACCGCTGGCAATTCTGAAGGCTTTGGTAGATCAACTACAGCTACTTTTAGAACTGCTGAAGATGGTGAGTTCATATCAGTTTTTGTGTATACATATCGGCTGTTGTTGCATTGATGGTGTTATTGCCATAGACGACTTTTGAAAGCTCAAATCTTTTCTGGTCGATATTTATTTCAATCATGTTTTTTTTATACTGTATTATATTTAAGTTAAGAATGACAGTGTACACTTGTTAGGACTTCTTTCTAAAGTGTATTGAATATTTTATATAAATCTTTCAAACAAATGTTTTTATTTTTGTTTAGTTCCCGAAGGTCCACCTTTAAATATTCAAATTGTCGCCTTAAGCAGTTCATCGTTATCAGTTACGTGGGAGCCACCAGATAAGAACAAAACAAATGGAAAGATAGTCAGTTACACTGTTTGTATTACACATTTGGAGAATGAAACCTGTTCAATGAAGTATATGATCAAGGAACAGCGTTTGGACATAAATCAAGTGAAACCAGGGACAAAATATTATGTTCGTGTTTTAGCTTCTACAATAGTGGGATCTGGATGTTACAGCAATGTTACATGGGTATTTACAAATGGATGTAAGTTGTCTATGGTTTATGCACAGGTTTGTTTAAGATAATAAATTTATTCAAGTTTATTTATTTAGTGGCACCTAAACTGTCCACACGGCAGATTGGAAATACGTTGACTTATTTGTTGCAAAATCCAAATGTGGAATATCGGTAACTATGTATTTTACTATAACAAATTATTGTAAAAAAAACTTAAAGGATTTTAAAAGTATTTTTTGAGTTTTTCGGATTCATGGCTAAGTATAGGACAGTTGGTTTCATGTGGGATCGAGGTAGTCTAAATATCTCTCTTGGGAAAGCTTTGATGACTCGTCGCTTTTCTTTGGCATTGCGGATGCATGCATAACTTATATTTTAACCATTAACAAAAGCAGAGGTTATGCATGTATTTTAAAAAATGTTTTGCCTTAAATTTGCAGATATTTCTATGTAGTCGCGATGAAAAATGTCACAGAAGAGAGTCGATTGCCTTCTAACTTTAAAAACACAGACTTAGTGACTTATTCTAAGGCCATATCTTCCACACAACCAATGCCGTATATTGTTGCTGTAGTCTCTCGCAGAGACTTTAAGCCTGATTTTACACTTGGTCATGGTGAAAACACAACACGGCGTTCCAATAGTGAAAATTATTATAATGGCCCGTTGAAGATTGGCACTAGCTACAAAATATTTCAGCGCGTTTTCATAAATGATCAGGTGCGACCATTTATTTACGTTTTCATCAGCATTGATTGCTGCAATTTTTATTCAAATATAAATGTTCACTTCGTTTCAGGGTGATTATTATTCCACTGACTGGAGTCCAGTGGCAGCAACTGCCCAAAAGCATAAGTCTTCAGGTTTGTGTTTGCTTTCAATAGCATAAGGGATGTTTATCGATGTCTAAAGTTCAATGATTCAAGATCTTTGCAAATTTCAGTATAGTAAAATGCCTTAAAATTTTTAACGATGAATATACATTTTGTTTGATGATACAACCGATTTAATTCCTACAAATAACTGCCTTAGTGATTTTGTGTACGTCTTCTCTAATTTCATTGCGTTCCAAACCTAATTTATACCATAAATAAAATAATGAATAGTTAACAGGGATGACTACACGGGGTGTGAGAGCGGTTACACCCTCAGCTTTACAAAATTGATCGCTGAAAGACAATATTTGTTGGTAATGTTATGATTTGTCATTCAATTTTATCTTGTAGACGGTGGAAAAATTGGAGCCATTGCTGGTGCAGTTGTAGCTGCAATTTTGCTCATTATTTTTGTCATATTGGTCATTCTTTTTGTTAGGATCAATTCAAACTCTGCTACAGTGCAGTGAACTGCGTATTGTAGTTATTTGACGGCTACTAAAAGTTCTCAAAAATGGGGGAAGTTGAATTTTTTTCGCGAAATTATTAGACGTTTTCTGAAGTTTAACGTACTATAGAAGAATATGATTAAGCATAGAATTTTATTTCCTTTTTAACTATAAGAGTGAACGAGAGTGAATGATTCTGAAGAGTATTTGAAAACAATTTGGAACATAAGATCAAATTTTGGGCTAAAGATGTAGTCAATATTTGAAATAGAATAATAGTTGTAATACTTTTTATCTAAGTACATTAAATAAGAAATAAAGTTAAATTACAAACAAACAGTGGCGTAGCATGCTCAGTAATTTATTTAAATAAGTTAAACGGGATTTTCATTCATTCATAATTTTGGAGTCAATGGAATATATATGAATATGTACACACTGTCATCTCATTAATTTACCTGACGTAAGAACAGAAGTTTTAGTGGATGGAGTTTACTTTGTTATCAACTATGTTAGTGTTAGTATAATGTTGCTGCTCTTGTTCTTTCCTGCTTTTGCTTATTATCCCCATTATAATGTTCATTTTAAACTCATCCAAAGTTATCGAGTTAATTGAATTTTCTGATAATTTGATTGCTAGAGTGCTAGGAGCATTATGTTTGGCTGTAGACTAGAGATCAACGAAAAAAGAAATGGGTTTGAAGCTACCAGACAAGATTTTACAAAACAAGAAAAATGCATATGATCTCCCAACACGTCCTTCTCTCCTATAGTTTTTTGTCAACCCCTCTCCTTGTTTTTCAACACTGGCCGGAACACCCACCAAAAGACTGATCTAGGTAGTCGGTACTAAACTTCCGCAACATTAAACCCGTTTAAAATTTATATTTGCGTTCGAATTATGTTTGAATTATGAGTAAAATATCAAATTGTTACAAATACAGAAGTACAGAATATCATTCAGAGATTCTCGACTCTAGATATGAAAAATATAGCCAACCCTATCACGAGTTTCTCCGATTATGATATATGAGCTTTCACTTGCTAAGAATATGAGCAGACGAACCCTAAGTAAAACAGTTTCTTCTCGTCATGTACTATCAAGTAGCCTATTGATATCTTCAAGTAATCACGTGTTATTTATAGTTCAGTTGCTTTTTTGTCCGCCTCCTGCTCACTTAATGTTTATTAAGTTCATCTTTGTCATTCATTTATATCCTATAAACGGTAAAAATGATGGTGCTTTTACTGGTGCAGTTGCTGCTCCGGGTTGGTTTTTATTCTTGTCGTATTGGCTGTTCGTTAGGATCATTCTAAACTCTTGTACTCGAACGTGCAGTAAAATGCGTGTTGAAGTTATTTAACATCTACTGACAACATTTGATGAGAGTGAATTCTTGACTTCAGCCATGTTGACGGTTTGATAGAAATGAATATTTTATTAGTTTTATTGTTCGCACTAGCCGACGTAGGCGAGCAACATTGTTTGGTAAATCTCAAGAGAATGGTTGCAAGTCAGGAATAGTTCTGAATTGAAATTTAAATTATGAAATGCTCAAATCAAACACTCTGCGGCGACTGCTCACTTTAATGTCTTAATCTATAGGTTAGTTTATCAACCGCTTGCTTGTCATTAAAATTATTTAACAATGATTGTAATTTGTATAGAAGTAATAAAGAACTTACCTTTTAGAAAGGAAAATTACAACTCAGTACACGTAGCACTGGATGTACGATTTGGCATTGTGAAAGTGGATTGTATTTTGGAATTATCAGAATGTTCTAGCCCACTATGAGAAAACTCAATTACTACGGTAGTTCTTACGAAGTGTCTATTTAGCTAGTTAAAGTCGCTGATATAATAACTCAAATTTTCTACACAACAAATCTTTCGATAATCTTCCTCGTGATATAGTCGTTCATCACATGAATTTACCTAACGTGAGAAACAAGGAGTTTTAGTGGATGGAGTTGATTTTGTTATTGTTAATAAGATGGTGCTGTTCTTGTACTTTCCTGTTTTTCTTTATGTCGTCATGATAATATTCATTTAAAACATTCAAAATGATCGGGTAAATTAAATTTCCTTAATGATTTGACTGCAAATGCTAGTTAACGTTGTGCTTCGGCTGAGATTGGTGATTAACAGAAAAGAAGACATGGCTTTGAAGCAATGACACAAAATTCTACAAGATGTACAAATCATGAAGTGCAATTACCTAACTGGTTTCAATTTTTGGCTTATGCTTTCATTCCAGTTATTTAAATATTGAGTTTGCTGGTTAACTGAAGTCATGCAGTATGGCGGATAGTAAGAATTTGGATAGTCTTGTGGTTACGGACGAAATTTTGTCATCAAAAAGGTATTGAATTCCTTTTCAATATTAATTGTCAGTTCTTAAATATTTCATTACATTTTTTTTCACTTTATACTTCGTTGGCGTTAAGTTGACCTTTTGAAATTGACAATCATTAGTCAGCATGTTTTGAGACAAAGCCGTATAACAAAGACTCAGCACACGGCAAAATATTCTCCATGCCTGTATTTGTGTGCTATTCGTGTTTTTCCTTTTATTTTTTGCTGATGCGGCATCGAATTAAATTAGAATTATACGTTGTAGTTTCTCTAAATTACATTTATACAAATATATTAGAAAACCAAGAATCACAGGCAATTTGATATGTAGATCAAAACGTTTTTGGTATGATCTGTGGTTTTATATTTGATGTCTTCAAGAAGTGAATCTTAGAGTTGAATTCCAGATATCAAAATTGTGAGTCGCCTTATCTGATATGATCAATGTAAAAGTTTTAATATATTTTGTCTGGTGATTAGTGTCCTTTAAAAGTGATCTGATGTTGAAACTTAAGTCATTATGTGTTCCAGTCTTTGTGTGGAGTGATTTTTGTATAATTACAATGGTTGTATAGCTGTATATAAAATTAAAGTCAAAGTAATCCAGTCCAGTATCTTCATTCCATACTAGTTACTTTTATAATTGTGTGAAGATAGTATTTTTAGCAACTGGTCTTTTGATACTTTGTTGTGCTTTTACACCATTTGTTCATCATTAAAGAAGATTCAACATTCAATTACAGGCTTCGACATACCTGCAATAAAACAATAAAATATTCATTATCTTAAAGGAAAAATCAGAAACGCGTGCCTACAATCAATACGTTTCTATAAGAGAAAAGTCAGAATCATTGGGATAAAAGAAATTTCTATAAACATATTTAAATCTCTGCTTTAAATAATTGGTTGCAAATAAATCAATACACTTCTCTTTCATACAAAGTTCATATGTATATGTTTATGCAGTAGCGTAGTCAGTCTGACTTTACTCTCGCTATGCAAATATTTTTTGCATTTAATAAATACGACGAGTTGTTTTAAAATAAATGTGTTTCAACATCTTATGATTGCATCTTCAGTATAATAAGAATATTATGTATATGCATGATAATTTTATATAAGAGTAATATGATGCAGTGATACAATTATCAGTAGATTATAAATATTAAAATGAAATACTGGTTGGAACTAATTTATGAGTGTAATTACAGGCGGATAGTGTTAAAACGAAAAACGTGAACGTTGAGATTACGATTAGTTTTGTTATTGTGAAATGCTTCTTTAAAAACCCCGTCGTATTTATTAAATGCAATATCAGTGTTTTTACGCAGTTGCAGCAAATATTTTGTGTTTACTGACCGTAAGAACAATAGATTTCTAAAAATATAATGTCTTAATTGATTTAAAGTTAATTTTGTTACATTTATGATGTAATTTTAAAATTGAGTTGATGTTACGTTATGTGTTTTATATTTTGGCTTCTACGATATTAAAAAGGTCGTATGGTCCGTGATTCATGACATATCGTGGCCGGTTCATGATGTTTCTAAAGATGTTCACAGTATGGTGGAAATTTTATCTAAAGTTGAACATTCACAAAGAGCTGCTGATAAATGGTAAAGTGCTTAAAACACGTGTGCTCAAATATTAGCAGTGATTAACCCGTCGCTCTCGTGGTTATAATTTGGCGGTTTAAGGTCTAAGTGAAGATCTCTACAAGAATTTTGCAACAAACACAAAAATATTTATTTTCTTAATCCAGTGACGGAAGTCTTACCTATATTGCTATCTCAAATCTTGTCGATCGAGTCAAAACTGTCCAAGCGATTAATGCGTTCCAATGCATCAAGCTGATCCAGAATAGACGCTACGTTGAAACAGCGGTAAGCTTGTCTTTATTATTCTCTTGAAACCCCAATTGCATCAAAACACAGAGCTATTTTTATTAATGGACTATGCAGCCACTACAAAATAGATCATAAAAAAATTTTTCATTATTGAATTCATGTTTGAAAGGGGATTTTGATGTTTACCAACACTTTGACACATTTATGATTAGGGTTGGGTGATATTTCGATAAATCGATTTATCGAAGTTATTGTCATGCTTGATGACTATCATGATATTTTTGCCTGTGTACATTTAGCTTTATAGAACCCAAATGATTCTTTTTATTTCCGGAAAACGTAGCTCAAACATAAATTTACCAAATTAATACGATATAGTAAAGTACAAAAGCTAGACTAAATCACTGATATTTATGTATTGATGCGCTAAACAATGAAATTGCATGCTTTGCTTGCGCTGTGTGCCCGCTGCATAACCAAGATAGTTTTAATATGAGTAACTAACATAAAACTTTAGTTACTTTGTTGATTATGTTTAGTTCATTTTATTGATCAAAATTTAAAAACAATGTGGTGCATTTTGTTATCGTATTTATCGCGATATTATCGAATATCGTGATAATTTCCTAAAAAATAATCATGAGCTGATTTTTTTGATAATCGTCCAACGCTATTTATGATCATCGTATGTTGTATGGAAGTTACCGAATTTCTACTTTAAATATCGTGCTTGTATTCGAACTTTGCTCTCAGTAACGTATAATACCCTCATATTTGGTTGTGCTTTGTAAATCATCTGCATTGTTTCTTTAGAAATCTGTTGTTTTAATACAGTTAGTAAAGATTATTTACATAGCAGCTTAGGCTTTATGTAATTGATGCACGGTTGTTTTCGTTGCAGGGCTTGACATTTGGTTACCTGCAAGGAAAATTTTCCCAAATGCTTGAAAATCTTGTCTGTAAGGATACACTACACATATACTTGAAGATACACTATACATATAAGTACTTATGATACACTATACACATGTGTACTTGAGGATACACTATACATATGACTACTTAATGATACTCTATACACATGAGTACATGACGGTACACTATACACGTGAGTACTTGACTATACACTATACACATGAGTACTTGAGGATACACTATACACATGAGTACTCGAGGACAAACTATACACATAAATACTTGAGGATGCACTATACACATGAGTACTTGAGGATACACTATACACATGAGTACTCGAGGACAAACTATACACATAGTACTTGAGGATACACTATACACATGAGTACTCTTCTGAGGATACACTATAAACATGAGCACTTGAGGATACACTATACACATGAGTACTTGAGGATACATTATACACTTGAGTAATTGAGACACACTATACATGGGTACCAGGATACACTATACACATGAGTACTTGAGGATACACTTTACACACATGAGTACTGAGGACAAACTATACACATTAGTACTTGAGGATACACTATACACATGAGTACTTGAGGATTATAAACATGAGCACTTGAGGATACACTATACACATGAGTACTTGAGGATACACTATACACATGAGTACTTGAGGATACACTACACATGAGTACTTGAGGATACACTATACACATGAGTACTTAAGGATACACTATACACATGAGTACTTGAGGATACACTATACACATGAGTACTTGAGGATACACTATAAACTTGAGTACTTGAGGATACCAATAATGTTTTATTTTTTTTCATTACCCCCCTCTCCCTGTGGGATTTATTGTTATCATTCAAGTGGGGATTAGTAAAGGCGGGAGGCTAAATAAAAAGAGGCTGGGGACTAAGTAAATTTTTACACAAATTGTTTTCGCATTTTATATGTAATTCACATGCTTCAATATTACTTTTTATTAAAATACTCAATCCCCATTCTTTATGCAATGTCGTCTGAGAACCTGACAAAGTCCATGCTTAATGCACATAATCTCGTTGTTCAGAGACTTGGAGATGAATGTATGTCAAGGGTTTGTTTTTTGCTACCTTTCAAATGTGTGATCATTAAAAGGGTGAGATGGGGTAAAATAGGTATGGAGCTGTTAAAGTGGGTACTTGAGGGTACTTGATGGTACTCGAGTGTACTTGAGGGTACTCGAGTGTACTTGAAGATTTTAATTATGGTGTGTCTATGTTGTGATGTGTACGCTTTAGAAAATATTTTTGTCCGATCGAATTTTTTTGAACATATATTGTTTGTGCTTTTACGTATTTAGAAAGCTAAGCTTGAGGGAAAGAAATCTGGTGTTGATAAAATGGATGTCGATTCTGACGTAAAGGAATACCAACCATACTCTTTTTCTGATGGTAAGTTACTATAGAATTGGATTTGATAGTTAAGATTAAGAAACTATCGATTGCATGAAATAGATTCGATTTATTAGTTTTTATTTAAATGGTTTTGGCCATGGAACACAGCCAGTAATTCGCAGTTCATAAATTCATGACGCAAACTGCTTGAAATTTTTGAAATATCTTTTAAAACAAAGATCAAAGAAAAATTTGACTTTTAAATTGCCGGCAGAACGGCCTAATTTTGTGATCGAAGAATATTTTCCGTCGTTTCCTCCTTTCAAAAAAACATTTAACATATAATGGTTGCAAGGCTTGCCAAAAGATTAAAGATGAAATGAAGTGCGCATCTTTTTAACAAGCAAACGAGTTTGTATTTCCAGTCTATTGGGCTCGTCTAAAGGTTAACATCAAATCTGTTAGTAAAATTATGTCCTTTTGATTGCCCATGATGCAACATTGTGTCGGTCTGGCGTCATCACTTCTGCTTCGATAATGGTTTTGCCACTTTGCCAAAGATTAAGTATGTAACGAAGCGTGTCTATTTAACAAGCGAACGTATTTTATATTTACAATCTTCTTGCACTGGCATCAAGGTTGACAAATTCTACTTAAGTACACATTTTGTGTAAAACCTTGATTCGTGGCGTAGAAAAGCATTAACGTGGAGCGTTGCCCTCTTTTCGAGGTAAATAATCTTACCGTGTATTGTTGTTATTTCGTGGTACGCGCAATAAATCGATTATCGCAACAATTTGGACACTGTTGACTTCATTTTGGAGAAGTGTTTTGGATAAAGTGAGGAAAATCGTTATTTCCTTTTCAACACTCACTGATAGCGTTTTGACGAATGTTCCCTATAAAGGACTTTAAAATATACGAGTTGGAATCGTTGGGGAGAAGATTATTCACTGCATCGTTTGTTTTCTGAATGAAGTGCTCTCCTGGACAAAGAATTATCTGTACGTTATTGATTATTGAAACGTGAGTTCTTTTGCACTCCAAAAAGTGAAACTTCAATCGGATTTCATTGCAATTATTTTGTGTTGGCACGCGTAGACTCTGAGAAAACGCTTAACAGCATTTCTGATATCGTTTTGCGCCATGATCGAAGTATTAGTTGGCATTATTTTGATATATTTTTTCTGGCGACTTCTCTTTTTCTATTGGTCACATTTCATGTCACGTGATCTGCCACCCGGTCCATTTCCCCTTCCCTTTCTGGGAAACTTAAATTTGATTGGTACGACCGTTCATATTGATTTGGCAAAGCTTGCTAAGAAATATGGCGATCTAATGACAATCTACTTCGGAAGCGAGCGTGCGCTTGTCGTGAGCAGCTCGGAAATGGCTCGGGAGGTACTCGTGAGGCAATCATTTGTTTTGGTGGACGACCGTTGAACCTACCTTACGCGGCCATTTTGTTTAGTCACGATGGTAAGAATATCGCTTTTCGAAAGAAATTTCTCAGCGTTGGAAGAAACAACGTAAAATATTTTATGCTGCTTACAGGACGTTTGGTAATAGTCTTGAAAATAAGGCTTGTGACGTCATAAAGGATCTTTGGCTGACCTGGGAGAAAAACGGTCACTCCAAGAAACATTCCGCAAGATATATTTCATTGTGTTGCTAACATCATTTGTGCCATAACATTTGGGTTCAAATATGACAAAGATGACCCAGAATTCCATGCTCTCATGAACAACTTTGATGTTGTGCAGCAGTATGTTGCCCCTGGCAACCTCATTGATGCCATCCGTTGCTAAGGAGATTGCCTTTGAAGAGCGTGATTAAACTTAAGTCGGCCACTAATCTTTTGGACACGATTGTTTTGCGAATATGGGAGCACGAAACCGCAAATCCAGTGGAAGACTACGACTTGACGCATGCGTTTCAGAAGCAATCAGATGACATCATGGATAGTAAGAGTAATGACGTCATTTTAACGAAGGAAGAAATAACTTGTATGATAAAAGATATTTTTCTAGCGGAAATTGAAACCTCGACGTCAGTGATCACGTGGGGGCTGTATCTCTTGGCTTTTCATTCAGATATACAAGATCAGATTTACGAAGAGATGATGCAAGTTATAGGCCCCGATTCTCCCCCGACATTTTCCGACCGTCATCGACTACCTTTGCTCTGGGCAAGCATCACAGAAACGTTAAGACATGGGTCTATTGTGCCTTTACTTCTACCCCAGGGCAACATCCGATGCAAAATTAACGGTTTTCACATTCCTAAAGACACGACTGTAATCGTAAATGCCTTTGCTATTCATAATGACGCAAGAACTTGGCATGACCCGCATGTCTTTAGGCCAGCCCGATTTTTGAATAGCTGTGGAAATTATTCGACACCACCGCCTTTCTCGACGCTTCCATTCTCGGCAGGCAGTCGCGTTTGTGTCGGAGAGACTCTCGCGAAGGTGGTTGTGTTCGATGTCATTGCCCGGATGTTATATAGTTACCGTATGACATTGGTAAACATGAAGTATCAGAGAGTGGAAGCTGACATGACGAATACAGCTTCAATTCTTAAGCCGAAACATTTGCAAATAGCTCTTGAAAAACGTTGTGTCGTAAAAACTGACGCAGTTAATGAAATGACAAAATGTCACTTTTAGTTTTTTACTCTTGGCTTAATGACCAGTAGATTCATACGTTAAAATCTTTCATACTTAATTTTGTATATTATCTTGATGTAATCTTTTTCTGATATATTTAAAATAATAGTATTGTTCTTTAAATGCATAAATTTCTTTCGAATTACAAAAATTATAAGCAGTGTTCAATTTGTCTTCTGTCACCGTGCATCAAGTACATTACCCCTTCTTATCCATGCATGTAGTAGATTACCCTCATCTATGCATGAAGTGCATTACCCCTTCTTATCCATGCATGAATTACATTACCCATTACATCCATGAGTGTAGTAGATTATCCTCCTCGTCCATGCATGAATTACATTACCCATGCTATTCATGTATGAAGTACCGGATCCCTCGTTATCCATGCATGAACCTTTCCAATCTTTGTTTGATTTTCAGACACTGGCTCTAATAACAGTGGTTTTTACCAGTTGCAAGCTGTTCTGACTCATCAAGGACGATCATCGTCATCTGGTCATTATGTGGCATGGATCAAAGGGTGTAATAGAAAGAAAAGTCTTATATCATTGGACTATAGTTTCTTTCTTCAACCCATCTGAACTTAGGTACTAAACATATTGCATCGGGGTGATAAACACCTCTATTCAAACGTTTAAACACAAAAGATTCGCGAGCTTCGCTTTTGCTTTTATATTGTCAACATATGTCTCGTTGTTGCGAGCTTTTTTCGTAAAGGTCAAGTCCAACGTTACATCAATTTCCTGTGCGTTTTATTTTTCTAAACAAGCCCGTTGCAAAACATTTTAATCCATTCGAGATCTTTATAACAAGTGAAAGAACAACAGCCATTACTATAATAAACATCGGTGAAAGTATTATTATATCTCGTATCGCATCCAACGCGAGGAGTTTCTCCGCATTATAAGAACCGTTACCTTCTTCATGATAAAGAGTCTTGACCAAAGTGATCCCGCATAAAATAACGTGTATAGCTAAAAAGATAGACTCCACGATATTATCGCGTTTGATCTGAAAGGGAAATACCAGCATGTGACATATCAAAATCGCCACGCAGATCGTTAAAGCGACCAGCATTCGTAATTTAACATCGTAGAGAAAAGTCAGCACGACAATTAAAACCAGTCTACGAAAGATGAGAAATCCTTCCCACGGTATGCGCGAAGTTGTGGAACATTCATCGGCTTTATAAAGTCTGAATGGACCCTGTAAGACATGAAGTATCATAGAAATACTGTTCGTACTCTTTGCAGTATGACATTCGATGTTTGTTTCCTCATTGTTCGTGTTTACCTCCCACATATCCTGCATCGTATGGTCGTTGTTATGTTGTCCCATTCTCGTGAAACCGCGTATCCTTGTGAATAGATACAGCCAATAGCAGCAGAAGGGTAGAGGGAAGAGGCAAACGATACAGAAGTGCTTGACGGTGATCTTTTCAAGTCCTAGAAGATGCGATCCGAGAACAGGAACAAGACAAAACGACAGTATGGATGTTATGAAATATGCCAGGAAAATATATTGATATAGCTGATAACATTTAACATTGCCGTTAATGTGGAGAACTTGCTCATCATCCAATGGAACACAATGCAGCAAGGATAAACAGAGTTGAGTGGATGATGCGTACATAAGGAGGGAGATGAACGTATATGCTGAAGCAATGCGCGCCTCGAAACTTTGGTCTTTTCGTCGTCTCTTGCATCAGTCTCGATGGAAAACGGGATGTCTCGTAACGTGTAAGATTTAAAGCGTTTACAGACGAAATTCTTTAAAATTGTTGCCGTGAACAGCACGGCAAGAAATGTGAGAAGGACGTAGCCCAGCGAGTGAAGGATTGTTTGTTTTGTGACGTCATTAAGGTCACGAATTGGACATTCCAGGAATGGAATACTCATGATGATGAAGTTGAAAATTTCTCCGATCTTATTACGTACTTCCGTCATGGCTGTTTGACGGGATTCAAAATTAGTTGGACTCACCAAGAAACGGCTGATTTGGTAATAGTAGAATACGATCTTCAACAATCCGCTGTTGGTTTCTTTGAGGAAGTGAAAAATTCGCTTGACAAATCGAATTATTTCTTTATGGTAGAGAAAAAACACTAAATAAACGATACAGTAGCCGAGGCCAAAGAGAATAGCATCATAATGACCGCAGTTAGCGTTTGGAATGCATGCTGCAGAAAACAACGATACCGACATGCCATGCGGGCATTCCCGCAAATTTTACCTCTCTTTCCATGGCAACTACTGTATGTGACGCAGTCATTGCCTTGGCAACAGTAACCGTGGGCATCGTATGAAGCGGACTGATTGGTTGACTTTATATCCCCAGTAGTTTGGCTTTGCTGTCAGGCGACCATTGTAACATTGACCGCCATTCGCGCAGTCCTGACAATTGATACTGTTGGTGATATTGTTATGAAGTATCGCACGACTTACCGAATAAGTATTCCGCTGACATGGTTTACATTTTACCACGAACTCGTTGCATTCAACGTATGCCTTATTTTTGACCTCGTAGCAAAACATCTTTTTTGACATCACATATCCGTAGGGACAAAGGATCTTGAGGTTGTCCTGAAGACGGAAACGACGTACATTATCGGGCTTCGTGAAAATGTACGCGATGACGTTTAGTTCACGTTGGGTCGCGGTGATATTAAACGTGTTGTTTTTTTGAAACAGCACGAAGTTCTTTTTTTGTGAGAAGATTAGCGTCGAGGACAATGCAGGATTCGAGTTCTCGAAATAACAGTCTCTAAATATGACGGCAACACTGTATGAGGCGACGCCAATGACAGCATCGTTGGGCTCATTTCCGCCATAGTTATCGATAAACGTGCATTTTGTGAACAGAAATTTTCCAGGATTTAAATGGAGATTGTAAAAACGACTTGAGCGATATTTATGCGTGTTTATGAAAGTGTTGTTGACGAAACGTACAGCTTTGCCTCGAAGGCCACCACATGAACGATCAAAAAAAACGTACAAAACGGATGATGTGTTTTCAAATAACGAATTAGAAACAACAACATCAAAGATATCTACTTTTTTTTGCAGCGGCTCAAGTCGAAGTATTGTTCCTGTGCAACGGTTGTCTTTTAGTGTTAGGTTATTTAGATGAATAAGCGTTTGTTTTCGTTTCTTTGCGAACTTGTTCCCTTGATATAAAGCGTATTTCCTGTTTTAGTTCCAGTGCATATTCCAAAATGATCTGTGAATTTGCTGCTTACAATTGTGACATTACTATAGACTGCCATTGGCAATATTTGTAGAAGCGATCCGCACATTTTCTTTTGCTCGCCATGAAAATGACAGTTTGACACGAAAACGGTCGTATGTTGAACGTAGAGTGTCTTTTTTTCCATAAATGTTCGAAGAGAGACAGGACTGGCGCGAAACGTACTGTCGACAAGATGTGCTGTTAGATTTAGACAACTCATTGACGCCGATGGATACGTACGACCATAAAAAGTACTCTTGAGGATCGTGATGGAACAATCGTGAGCTGATTTTGCTGCGATTGCTATATTGGAAACTCGGAAAACGCAGTTCCTGATATAAAGTGCGAATCTTGATCGTTTATCGCAGCTAATGACCGAGTTTGAAGATATGAGAATTAAATTTGTCGTGTTTATGGTGATCTTTTCACTCAGTGATGGTATTTTGAATAATTGAGCTCCTCTTTTGCATTCAATTGTCGGTTTGCCTTTAAGACCTATGAACGTTAGGGACTTGTTAAAATATGTAGCTGTTCTTGAATCTTGGCATTCGTTGTATGGCTTGTGCGCATATTCAATGAGAATCTTCTCACCAGGCCTTGCAATCGTTATGGCGTGTCTGATCGTTCGACAAGGACGATTTCTAAAACCACACGATGGAAAATCTGCGCCATTTTGACTGACGAACAACGATTTTGAAACTACACTTTGACAAGCTAGAAGAAATTCGATTATAAACGCTCTATCTCATCATTTGTTCTTGTAAGAACTCTTTAGGAAATTGCTAAATGAAATTTGACAGTCTATTTTACTTATTCGAAAAACTTTGTTTTGTAAGCAGGTGGTTCCTTTAGGGTGGTTCCATTAAGGGAAATTCTTTTACGGGGCGGTTACTATGTGTGCGGGGGGCTCAAGGGGGCGGTTACTTTCGAGAATGAGCGCCAGTTTTAATTCACTGGGATGATTACGTTGTGGTCAACGCAAAAGAAACTGCTTAGTTAGGGTTGATGTATTTTAGCTACGAAGTAGTTGTTTTATTACTGAGTGTAATGAAACATGTTTAAGTTAGTCACGGTTGAAGCATCGAGAGCCCTTTTATGAAAGTTGATATGATTTAAGTTGAAACCAAGTATTTGTTTGCGTAGAGACAAGTCTCATGCAAACACGAGTTACGTATTAAAAAATCATTGAACAAAGAATCTAAAATGTCCGTTTGCTGTTTTTGCATCAACTGTGGCGTCATCGCTATCATTTCAAATCAAAAGTAACTTCAAGACAAAAGAACTTAAGGACAATTCGAGTGAATTTCTACCACAAAGTGTTCACTTGTTCGTTATGATTTAAATTCCAACAACTTACCCAGATCGAATACACTGAAGCAGAACATGACAGAAAACCTCCAACTCAAAGCCATTTTTGTGAAAAACTTTTCAAACGAAGAGAATGATGAAGTGAAAACGTGGAAACGATGGACGTGGAATGAAGTGGGAATCCTTGCATTGGTCTTATATTAAATAAATCTGTGTGGGCAGCAAACGTCCGTTTAATATCATTAATCATGTCTTGAAATGACAGGTGTTAGTTTACACGTGGTAAGTGGGGCGAACGCTTCAACTTCCTCGTTTCGTTTCTCTTTTTTTTCAATCGTAATTTTGTCCGACTTTTGAGTATGAAAACATGCGATTGAGTTGTATAATCAATGTCTGTAACTAATTTTGCAGGGGATGCAATGCACTTTTATGTTCTGTTAATATATTTTAGACTCTTGAGAATGACTGTTGCTGGTGTTGACTGACGTTTCGACAACTTTAGATGAAGATGACTCCCGCAAAGGTTGTCGAAACTTAAGTCATCATTCAACAACAAGAGTCTTTCTCAGGGCTCTATCCACATCCACAAACATGTAGCTATACTCCCCCCGGGTTCAAACCATTTATTTTATATTTTAGACTCTTGGATTAAGTGCGACGACGATAAAATAACGCACATTACTGAAGAAGATGTTTTGAAATTATCCGGGGGAGGTAAGATCATCTTCTGCCTAAGTTTTAATGGTGATTCTCATTGTGTTAGGTATTTGCTGCTGAAGTTTTAGTTGAATTTAGAGGAAGGGTTCTTTGAAAATTTTATCAATGCTTTATGATCATGTTTTTGCTCCTTTTTGTGTTTGGGTTAGAGCCTCTTAATTGTATTGCAATTTTTATATATATTGCAATCAATATCGTATCACAATGTCTAAACATTCTTTCAAATATAATGTTAAATTTCTTCATGCCGGCTAAAACTTTTCAACTAGGAAAAGACTTATTTTGCGTGGGTTTCTTCGTCAATTGAGACGTTGAAACGAAAGCGAAACAAAGTCTCGAGCATGTGCAACCCTCGAACTTCGGTCTCGGGCTTGCACTGATCTTCTCTCGAGTTCTCCCAAAGGTCTCCTCGGTTTTCATAAGCCTGTGCAAACACAGTAAAAATCTCTTATTTCTTAAATAATTTTAATCTAGTCTATTTTAATACATCATTTGCTCATCAATGGAGCACATTGTACAAATACCATTACACGCTTTGACTTATCAATAGCCATTTAGAAAATTCATTAGCGCGAAGGAATAATCAAGAGTATTAGTCGAAAATCAATGTTTATTTATGCCGCATAGCATAACAATAGGGAATATTAAAGTAGCATTAACGTGCATTCCATAAAATCAAATAAACATGTATATACTTTGCACGAAAGACGTCTTTCCCAACAGAAATAGTCTATCGCAGATAGTCTTTTGCAATTGCAACACCCCACTTCTATGTCATACAAAATAGCTTTGATTTTATTTGAATGTCTGGTTTATTTTAATGATCCTTGGTTAAGGCTGTTTCTCCTTTAGGTGACTGGCATTTTGCATATGTGTTGCTATACGGGCTGAGAAGACTAGAAATCATTAAAGAATCTTCGTGATCACGTGATCTTAAGAAGAAGTGGCTTTTGTACCTTTAAAGAATGCGGTATTGTGCCGATATGTCTATGGGTTGATATCATCTTAAAATCTCCTGTTGAGTAATTTGTTTCAAATCAACACTGCAGTATTTTCTTCAGTGTCATCGAGACAGTTAAGTTTATACGCTAGCCAATTGACAATTGTCAAAAAGATTTGTATTTTAAAGATTTGATTATTTGTACATGGAGAAATTGCGCGTTTCTTTTTTACAAATTCATTGGTATCGTAGGTATGTTCTGCTGCCATCAAACGACGCGACCCAAAATCATTACCAGCAGAACATACCTACGATACCAACCACACATTGACTGGACAAAACACAACTTCTTGGACGCGCACAGACAAAACACGCACGAGAATTCAAAGAGGCATGGTACAGCAAAGACAACAACACAATAAACAGACATATTGACATCCCCATCATCTATTCACAACTAAAGACAAAACCAAAACAACAAACTAATAACACAACGACTAAAATAAAACACTCGAATTTCATTAACGCAATCCATACACCCGAAACCATGACAACGCATCTTATACCATCCAATAATATCAACTCAACTACTAACCAACCAATCAGACGCTCCAAACGCCTACAAAATCTTTGTAAATAATATATTCTTACATTCTGACGAAGGCTCGAAGCACCGAGTTGAAAGCTTAATAAAAATTTACTATCTATATATATCAGTATATATCTCTATAAATATAATTTACTATCCATATATATATCAGTATATATCTCTATAAATATAATTTACTATCCATACATACATCAGTATATATCTCCATAAATATAATTTACTATCCATATATACATCAGTATATATCTCCATAAATATAATTTACTATACATATATATCAGTATACATCTCTATAAACATCATTTACTTTACCAGGTTTTCTAACATTTTCACGCACGTCAATAAGTGTATTTCCAGCCGGATTATACAAAGCAACCACGTACAAATCGTGAATAAGTAAACCATTTCTCTCTGCGCAACCAATTCCTAGCTGTTTGCTCTTCTTCCAAATGACTTGTGTAAAAGGCGATGTGTCCTTGTTAATTTGGGGCGATGAAAAGCTGAAATAACGTCCTTGATTGTACCATCGCTTGATGGCCTCTTGCACACCATAGTTGCAACGGTAGGGTACGTTGGACAGTTTAATGGTGTTTTCGCCGTATGTTCCATAATTTGCAACATTTGACCTTTTCTTCAGTTTATTACTAGAGGTATTTAGTTCCAGGATTTCATCTCGTATTAGGGTATTTTTGTCGGCTAGTTGGCGGGACATATTTTTAGCAACTGCAGCAAGTGCATTGGACCACGTCAAAGGTGGCGAATGATGGAGTAAACGTAGTGCGTTGTGAAGCTGTAGAGCCTTGTTCTCCCATTCTGTATTGTCTGTATTTGTAAAGATATATTATAAATTGTTATTCTATGGCTGTATGCTTTACTATAAACCTTTAATTACCTTAAGACATCGTTTTATTCTTCAATATAAACCTTTAATTACCTTAAGACACCGTTTTATCGTTCACTATAAACTTCTAATTACCTTAAGACACCGTTTTATCGTTCACTATAAACTTCTAGTTACCTTAAGACACATTTTTATCGTTCACTATAAACTTCTAATCACCTTAAGACGCATTTTTATCGTTTACTATAAACCTTTAATTACCTTGAGACACCGTTTTATCGTTCATTATAAACTTCTAATCACCTTGAGACACATTTTTATCGTTCACTATAACCTTTAATTACCTTTAACACATTTTTATCGTTCACTATAAACTTCTAATTACCTTAAGACACCGTTTTATCGTTCATTATAAACTTCTAATCACCTTGAGACACATTTTTATCGTTCACTATAAACCTTTAATTACCTTAACACACATTTTTATCGTTCACTATAAACTTCTAATTACCTTAAGACACCGTTTTATCGTTCACAATAAACTTCTAATCACCTTAGACGCATTTTTATCGTTCACTATAAACCTTTAATTACCTTAAGACACCGTTTTATCGTTCACTATAAACTTCTAATCACCTTAAGACGCATTTTATCGTTCACTATAAACCTTTAATTACTCAATACTTCTTCAATGTTCATTACCTTACACATTTTTATCGTTCACTATAAACTTCTAATTACCTTAACACACATTTTATCGTTCACTATAAACTTCTAATTACCTTAACACTTTTATCGTTCACTATAAACTTCTAATTACCTTAAGACACCGTTTTATCGTTCACAATAAACTTCTAATTACCTTAAGACACATTTTTATCGTTCACTATAAACTTCTAATTACCTTAAGACACATTTTTATCGTTCACTATAAACTTCTAATTACCTTAAGACATTTTTATCGTTCACTATAAACTTCTAATTACCTTAAGACATTTTTATCGTTCACTATAAACCTTTAATTACCTTGAGACACGGATGTATCACTGTTTGTAAAATACCCTTCAACTTTGTGGGTTTCTGTTTTTTTAAGTATGTCCACAATGGATTCGTTCAGCCAACCTAAACAAAATTCTTTTACTCAAACGATCCTCGTCATTTTTATTTAAGTCATTAGGGGAGGGACAGGAAAGTTGTCATCAAATCTTTTGAATATTTTCAGTCAGCGGTCTTTTTCGTGTCCTTATGATAAATAGTCTGATTAAAGTTATGTTGTCCTAAGAATATTTGTTGGTTTCGCTGCGTTCGTGCACACTTCGATTTAAAAGAAAATATCCAACCGGATTGTTCAGCTGTGAATTATTATATGTTACTTAACCTCATTTTCTTTTTTTTTGAATGAGGGGAAATGGTGTAACGTAGATCAATGTGAATATATCTTTTGTATCTTTAATCATTGACGTTTTTTTCGGTGGCTATATCATTTTCAAACCTCACCGTTGTTCACAGCTTCTTGCAATATTCCCGGTACGGAAGAAGTTCTTTTTACCGATTGCATTTCCTCTTGAATTGTCTTCTTGGACGCTTTTCTGTGTCTTTCTGGTATAAAATGATAGTAACATCCTTGATTTATGTACTTGAAATTGTATCGAGGGAATTTATACATTTATGAAACATGTAATATGCATAAAGTTGTACATTACCTTTTTGGGTTTTGGTTTTTAGCGAAAGAATCTATCTGGGAAATTGAGGCACATAATACAAGCAATTTAAGAAGTAGATACATGATGTGTTCATGAGTCGGAGCTGTCTCTTTGTTTCTATTCTTCAATCGACATAAAAATATTTAATTTTCCCATTTTGTGGCTTTCCGTGTGCTGAATACTCTTACGATAAACTCTTCATGTTATGTACGATGCAACTATGTATTATATATTTTCTGCTTTGTAAAAGTTATGTATATATACATCACATCATTTTCATAATTGATTTGGAAATTGTTTTTATTTTGAAATATGAAGCAGGTACCAGTCTAGAACATCGTAGGGAAAATACAACGGTTTTTTCTATTCGAATTTTGTGACGTGTACAAGTGATAGCCGAGTAACGTTGAGTTAAAGATGTAGTTTTTACTTTGAATATAAAATATCTACGCGCGTATTCGTATCTGATAGCAAATATACATGCAAATATGTTTGCTAGCATTGACAAGCATGTTTGCTAGCATTAGTTAATAATTGGTTTTTTTACGATTAGTTTGCGTATTGTTTAGATTATAATTTGTTGTAGTTTCTTTGATATTTGTAATTTCCGTGTGTTTCCACTTGCAAGTTTTCCACGGATGTTGTATAATTAGTAATTTTAACGCGAAGAGAAGTCTTTGATGAAATATATTTTATTTTAAGAAATCCGTTGATGCAACTGGACAAGGAATCCTTTATGTCGTTGAATATGTGCGAGTGTCGATCGCGTAAAGTTTTCCAAAAAATTCACAAGTATTCCTCAATTGTTTACTAAATACAATTAACAATTGGAAAGTTTATAACCAAACAGATCAAGATCTTGATTCTAGGTTCATATAGAAAACAGGATAACGATGAATCATTGAAGGTATAAACACATATATATGAAACGACTTTATTGTGAATAAGTTCTGTTTCGATGAAGCCATTGATTAAAAAATATTCCCCTTGCTATTTTTGCACTATATTTTCCGTTGCAATGAAGAATTTATGTAGTTTTAATTTCAATTCAATTCAAGAATGTGTAATGTAGATTTTTTAGTAATTAACGTGAATGAATACTAGCTGTTGTGAAATGTACAAATAGCAACACCACAATATTCGTCCAATGTGCAACAAATGAGGATGTGCAACTTTACGTTTTTTAATAATTATCTGTATCATGATTAATAGTTTACTTTTTCATTTTTTACTACAACGCTCTTGTTTGTTTATCCATGTTAAGCCAGATCATGCGTGCATGTATGTTGAGAATGTCTTGAACTATGTAGTTCATTCAGCGTGCGTATGTATGTGTGCCATTTATGTTAGATAAAATCAGTCATTTAGCCAGCAGCTGAAATTGACAATTAACATTCTATAATGTGCGCTGTGAATTGGCTGTGCATTATAAATAGCTGCTATATTTGCCATTTGCTTGACATGTGGTGAAACGCGCCGCTCATTTCAATCACACAGCGGTAAGTTTTGTGGCCGACTTTCGTTCATTCCTATTAATCGTGGAAGAAGTAACTTGTTTTGATTGAGGTGGAGAGACGAAATACTTGATTTGTAGCAAGTTTTGATTTATTTAACAACACTAGGATTCTTGTTTTTTTTTAAGGTGGAGAAATTCTCTCATCGAATTTCAACATTCCTAAGTGATCGCGGATTCAACTAACGGACGCGAAATATCAACTTGTGAAGACGTTTTCGTAAGATGCTTGTTTGATATAAGCCAAGGTGAAAGAATTCTTTCTTTCGGCAATCGTGTGTGTATCGTTACAAAAAAAATAGGGCATGCTACAACTGTACGAAAGTTAATGATTTTGTTAGTTTTTTCTCCGTGTGTTTGTGAAAACCAATTGATGTTTTTATGCCTACATTTACTACGTATTGCCATCATTACTCATTTCATTTTTTTGTAGAGCTCAAGAAAGTCTTATGACGATGATGAATCGACGAATGGGGTCAATCGATGTTATACTACTTATGGCAGTTGTCGTACAACAAGTGTCGTCGACAAAATATACTTTACAAATGAACTCAACAGATATTTACGAGTGGCCAAGACTTGTTTATCCTGTTGACTTTAATCTTTGCAAGGGGAAGCTGGATTTCGATTTTAAAACTTTCAATGAAAACGCGATTGTTTTGTATCAAGATGATCATGGACAATCTGATTTTATATCCATGAGTTTGGTGAATGGTCGCCTCGTGTTCATAATGGGTTTTGGAAGAGGGCCTTTGCAAAATTTCACGACTACCGAAAATGATTATGGAGACTTCAGATGGCATACTGTGAGCATCGAGCTCAGTTCATTCCACAGTAATGACGTAATCCCGCGTGTTTTGATCACGGTCGATGGGAAAATTGTGTACAACAAACTGAGAGAGAAAAGTTGCCAGTTGGAATCAAAATTACTGATAGGTGGTTTGACTCGTGAGCGTTTACAGTATTCCAATTCTTTAACCTATCAAAATTACAAGTCTTTTTATAGTCTTGCCACAGGTGGTTCAAGGTACGTACGATTTACATACTAGATTCACTATTTCTATTTGCATTTTGTATTTGCATTTTAAAATCTTTGTGGAGGATCTGCGTAATTTACTGCGATCAAAAAGTGTCCTCTATATTTCGAGTGCATGTGTTTGTTTACGTTACGTTTTATGAATGGTGTATGTTGGGTACGTTTGTGGATTGATGTGAACATTGTGTTTGTACAAGGTCAGCTTAACTTAACTCGATGTTTTTGTAACTTGATGTTTCGTTGATTATCATAAGTGTGTTGTGGATTTCATTCATAATTCATGCGTTAGGACACATTAATTTTTTAAACTTGTTAAATAGACCTGAGTTTTTCCTATTTTATAAAATCGAGTCGATGGGTCTTGTATGTTTCTGCTTTTGAGCTCCGTGCGTAAATATCCTTATGAGCTGTAAACGTTTTCTATCTTTTATTTAACATTCATATATTTTTACTCGATCTTTTCGAAATTATTTTGTCATTCAATAATGCATATACACGAGTTGCAGCTGCAAAACGACAGCCGTGACGTTTTGCCTTCAGCAGGTGCAGCTTAGTGTTTTTTTCCACACTATATGTAAAAATTAAGGCCAAAAAGATAAGACCACTTATCGGGTTTGTTTATGATCTTTTGCGGTGGTGAAATTTTAACAACCAAACTTTTGTTTTCATCCTAAATTTTTTTTCTATTTTCGTTGTTTTTTTATAAGATATTGTATAGGAATGTAAGCGATTTGTGTAGATGTTATTTGTGATACATTGGCAACGCTATATGTGAGAAAATTAGGCCAAATTGCTCGCCTTTTTTTCATCTCAATACACGAGTCTTTGCATTGGCGATTACAAATGTTTGTTGAAGATTTTCTGACAATAGTGTAAGTGATATATCATAGTGCTCTATGAACCCGTTCGCTCATGACCAGATAAAGTATAAAATATTTCTAAGAGTTGCGTGAAGTTCTGTGTTGATGAGGTATTTAAAGGAAAATGCACATTTACTGCGCATGCGTTTTGTAAAATTTTCTGCCAAAAGCTTGAAGCATACCGTGGCAATGTTTGCAACACGATAATGCCTTTTTTCGCTCACGATATTCTACAACAATAAGTGATTAGTTAAATTGTTTGATGTCTCTTTCGTTGCGGGATGCATTTGAATAAACAAAACCATTTTCACCTCAAACTCATTACAATTTAAAAGCGCATTGCTGCGTCGATGTTCGCCAAAATTGACACTTCGAAAGGGCGACATTTCTGAAAACCTCGCTTTGAAGACAACTGTTGCTTGTCGATATTTAGACAGTAAGGCAAAAAAGTTTTCACAGACCAGGTTTTAAGTTTGTTGTTTTCACTAATAAAACAGCATCGTATGGAGAATCATCCAATAACATTACAAGGAGAAAGCAATTAATATTCACTGGTTGTCTTATCTCCCACTATCAGCGATAAATGCGTATCGCTTAATGCTTGGATCATGCGCAGTGGATCGGTCGGTGTGTGATCACTGAGTGACAAACACCGATGACGTTTGGTTTCGTGACTACGAAAAATGCTCGATGCTCGTAATTTTGGTGAAGTAAAAATGAAGAAATAACGAGCGAGTGCTCTGGTTTACGACGATTGATTACCGAAACAAGTTGTAGTGTGTGAGTGTGCGTTTTTTTTGTCTTGCTAACTGCATTTCATGTGCAGCAAAGATATGATTTTAAGCGTAGTTGTCTCACTTCTTCTTGGAATCGTTGTATCTTCCAATTATGGTGCTGTACACGGAAATGGACTGAAAGTTTGGACGTTTCTCAAGATGACGACAGATCTTCCGGGGCCTTTCATGATATTTGAAACGAATCTAGCTGGGGGAGTGTTTGAACTGCAGTTCAAAACATTTGTCAAAAATGCATTTATTCTTTATCAAGACGACGGTGGAATTTCTGATCATATATATGTGTTCTTTCAAAACGGAAAGCTGCGATTTTTCTTCTATTTGAGTGCAAACAATGGTCGTATTTCGGTCGAAGGGGATTTTACGACATTGAACTATTATAATGATTTTCAGTGGCACATAATAAAGATCGTAAGGGACGCGAATGCGACGTCTTTTATTGTCGATAACGGCAAGGAGAGTAAAATTTTCAACACGTGCGGTTATCAATCATTGTACGTGTCACATCTGTGGTTAGGAGGATTTAAAAAAGATATGCTGATTAATGATTTATCTAATGCTAATCCTTTTTACCTATATGCCCTTCCGATAAATAAGTAAGTCAATTGATGAAGGTTCTTTGCTATTTACCATCCTTCACATGTGGTACAGTTCATGCAAAAACACAGCATGAGCAAAAGCATTTTCACATATTTAAGTATTGAAAATTTCTGCAGTATGTGCACGAAACATGTAGACGTTGTTTGTTTGTTATATATGTTGTTCATTCCGCGTTTTTAGAGTCATGTATTCTGTTGCTAAACTCGTTTTAAACAAAAATCGTCGAGTCTTTGTTGTAGGTCGTCATTGTTGATCATAACTGTCGTGTTATTGGTAGTTATGCGAACGTTGTTGTCACTTGTTGGCTCTGAGTTTTTTATGTCTGACAGAAATTTACTCTTTGTCACGTTAGCCAAGTTAGCTAGCTATACATTAAAAATATAAGTTGAAAAAACGACTCATTGAACAACGCCATCTCCGAAGATGAAAATCCTGTTTGTATCTCCCTTAGTTGTGGGTCATCGGAATTGCGTTAAATAGTTATTATATTTTATAGAAAGTTGCTTTTAGTTGCAGTTACGAAAAAATATCAACAATACTTTTAGTTATATGTTTTGAAAATGCTTGATTTTTCACAAAAAAGCCTCGTTCTTAAAATGTCTAAATTTTTACTGACATTTTAACTCGTTTTTCTCTCTTTTTCTTTCCTAGACGAGGATATCTTAATGCGTGCATAGGGGAAATTCGTTATGGTAAGACACAAGACAGCATGATAGACATTACAAATAGACCCGCAGAGAAATATCTTGTCGAAAAAGGATGCAATCTAAATTACTGTCATAAACCCGATCCCATTTGTAAGAATAACGGCAGATGCACGCCGGGAACGAATAACGATGTCAATTGTGATTGTCTTTGGACCGGTTTCACAGGCGACTATTGCACAGAACGTAAGATATATTTGATTACTGATATCCTTAATTAAATTTCTGCCCGAAAAATATTTTGCTTCTTACGGTGGCGCAGCCAGTCCTCAAGTTTGGTCGTTTTTTTTAACATGAGACCGTTTGGAAATCTGTTGTTTTTACAGTAAGTGAACGTCTAAATATTTACCTAGAACGAACAAACTTGCTTGCTAGCACTGTATAAGTTACATGCAATAGGACCACTTTGCTGTAAACCTTTTACTGTATATATAAATTATGCTGGCTGCGGTTAGCCAACTCAGTGCTGTTATTGGTCAGATAATGCAACCTGCTAGCTGCCACGTGGTAATCACGTGCGCAATAAGATATGTGCGTCACAATGTAGTTGCCCCACCTACTGTATGTTTCTTATGATGTGGTGCTGGCTTTCTTTCAACGGATATTTAACGTAATATTTAAGGCGCTTAAGTATACCATTCGCCCTATGTTAGGGAATCGGGAATGCAAAAGAATTCAAATCTCGAAATGCAAAAGCAAAAAGAAAGGAATCCAGAACCAACAAGCTTGAATCCTGAATCGGATACCGGAATTGATTCGTGATGTATTTTTTGCGAGCGTTAAATTACACAGTGTGAATGTGATTGGTTGTTGAATATGTCTGACGACATCATCTACCAATGATTTTCCTTTTTCAGTTACTTTTCACAAAAACCCCCATTGGAAATACACGTCGCTGATTTGAAGCGAAACGTGTTTAAGTAGTTCGCGCACCGGAATACATGGTTATCTTATTAACATCAGGAGGGTGAATGTTTCGCTACAATGCAAATTGCGATCTATGCACATGCGCAGCAGCTACTACCACAATCTTCAGATTGTTAGCTTTCATTTAAGAAATAATAGATGTTTACTGTGATTACACAGGCTTATGCAAACCGAGGAGACTTTTGGGAGAACTCGAGAGCAAATCAATGCAAGCCAGAGACCGAAGATCGAGGGTTGCACATGCTCAAGAGTTCTCACGAACGTCTCCGAGGTTTGCATAAGCCAGTGCGAACACAGTAAACATCTTTTATTTCTTTTACAAAATAACAATAATGCGAAAAAAGACAGACATTTTAATTTTTCCTCTAAAATGTATTCATGATCGATTTGCAAATTCTCTTTGACTGATTGATTGTTTAGATTGATTTGATTGGTTGAGCTCAGATGTGCTTTGCACTTGCTAATGCAAACTCAGCTCTAGACCAATCAGCGCACGCGTTTCATTGTGTTTATTTTCTAATACTCGTTGTTTTACAGCTGTTCTTGAGCTTACGTTAAATGGTTCCTACAGAGTAAAGCATATGTTTACAAACAAAGCCCTTAAAACAGAGTCGTACGGCTTTCGCATAAAGACATTACAAGACAACGCTTTGATATTCCACGCCATTGGCCCTGATGCGAGCAAGGATTACACACTTATAGAACTGCAAAAATCTCGCATAAGGTTGACGGCTAATTTTGGAGGTGAGCTTGGTCGATTTTTTCCATCAACAAGAATACATATTGTCGCGAAGAATATTGAATGCGATTATCAATATTTGCTCAAGTGAATAAATTATCACATTGCTAGTAACCACGTGACGTCTTTCTTATTCATTTTGAATGGAAATGCGCTTCCTTTTTGTTCAATCCTTAGTTACATGTAAAGTTTGGACTCGTGAGCACAAAACAATATCATAGCTAACACACATATCCCTACTTTACCCATAGTACCTCTGTGTATCACTGAATACCCTACTCTTTGATTTTCTTAAGCTGAAACTTACGTGTTGGAATCGAGCGACATTGTGAGCGATGGTAATTGGCACACGGTGAAATATAGAAAGACCGTAAAAACGATTACTTTGATCGTTGATTTGAGGGAGAAGCAAGCGGTTGATGAACAAACTTTATGTGAAGATGGACTACAATGGTCTCTCATTTCTGGGAAAGAAGAAAGCTTTAAAGTACGAGATTAAAATACAAGATTTTGTGTGGATGAATGAAGATAGGTCTATAAATTTCGTCAAAGAATTATACGAAACATTCGCCCATGGACAAGGACCACAAAGAATATTTGTTGTCGAACCACAGAATATACTCCCTAAGTTCAATAAGGAACTACCCAATCTCACTCCCAAACCATTTCTACCTATAACTATATCTTATAACGAGTATCCATGTACGGAGAATGAATGTTCGACTCCATCGACAGGTAAATATTTTCATTGTCCACATAACACTTTAAGGAATGAAAGATGTTTACTGCATGTTTGCACAGGCTTGTGCAAACCGAGTAGACCTTCGCGAGAACTCGAGAGGAAATCTGTACAAGCCCCAGACCCAAAGTCCAGAGTTTGTAATGGCTTGAGTGTTCTTGCGATTGTGTCTTCAAAAGACGATAAGAAATCAACGTATTGTCAAAATTTCAGTGCCTGATATTTATTCTAACCCTCCCCCACTCGCTGCATTATTGGGCAGATTTAGCTGTTAGATAGAAGTTATGTCAAATTCTTAGGAGTAGCAAAACTTCAGTGCTTGAAACAAGGATATGTAATATATGTACGTAGTTGACGGTATTTTACACTCCTGTGGCGTACGATGTTGACAGTATTTTATACTCCTGTGGCGTACGTAGTTGACAGTGTTTTATACTCCTGTGGCGTGCGTAGTTGACAGTGTTTTATACCTCTGTGGCGTACGTAGTTGACGGTATTTTGTCTCCTGTGGCGTACGTAGTTGATAGTATTTTATACTCCTGTGGCGTACGTAGTTGATACAGTATTTTATACTCCTGTGGCGTACGTAGTTGATAGTATTTTATACTCCTGTGGCGTACGTAGTTGACAGTATTTTATTCTCCTGTGGCGTACGTAGTTGACAGTATTTTATACTCCTGTGGCGTACGTAGTTGACAGTATTTTATACTCCTGTGGCGTACGTAGTTGACAGTATTTTATTCTCCTGTGGCGTACGTAGTTGACAGTATTTTATTCTCCTGTGGCGTACGTAGTTGACAGTGTTTTTATACTCCTGTGGCGTACGTAGTTGACAGTATTTTATACTCCTGTGGCGTACGTAGTTGATACAGTATTTTATACTCCTGTGGCGTACGTAGTTGACAGTATTTTATACTCCTGTGGAACAGTATAGGGAATACACAGTAGATCCTCTTAATGTGCAACTTGCTGCTGTATATTTAATTCGATGTTTGCCTGCGGTTAGGCAGCTCAACCCTTCTATTGGTCGAGAAAGTAATTGACTGGCTAACACTTTGTTAATCACATGCGTAATAAGATATGCTTCGCACGAAAAACTTCAACGGAGTGGTTGTACTGTATATTAATTATACTGTGGTATAGGTATGGCAGACCTAGATTGTTGACTTATGGTTGATTTCCTGTGGACTTAGTGATGACTAGTTGGACATTACTTTCAAACATTAGCATGATTAGTTTTAAAGTAAATGGTTTGAACCCTGGAGTATCGTTACATGTTTGTAAATGTAGATCCTCCAGGTTGGTGTAGTCCTGAGAAGGACTGTTTTTGTTGTTGTTGACTGACGTTTTGACAACCTTAGTGGTAGTCATCTTCAGAGTCAAATGACTCTCATCAACAACAAAAACAGTCCTTCTCAGGACTATACCAACCTGGACGATCTACATCTACAAACATGTAATGAATAATTTTAGTTGTTATTCCACGATTCCGAGAAAAATTTTATTAGTTCTGGTAAATTGAAATCTTTTGTGACTTTGTCTTAATCATCTTGACCGAAGTTTTCCCTTTTGACACAAATAAATTTTGAGCATCGAAGTTAAAAAATAAAATATTTCTTGTTGGAGTTGTTCTAGTAAGGTGACTCGTTCTCTTTGTTCAGCTTCAGAGATAGAAATGACGACGCCATTGTCCGCCGAGTTTGGATTAAATGATTCTGGAAAAGATGATAAAAGTTCTTCGACGACATGGATTGTTGTTGCTACTGTGGTATGTGTCATCCTTGTTGTTGCCGTCATTGCATTTTTTGTTTACAAATGGAACCTCAAACGTCAGTCTGGAAACTTTGAGGTGCATAAAAAGCCTGTTGCGCCCAGAAATACGATGATCCATTACCAGGAAAGCGCACATCGAAAGAAACAGCAACAAATGCGACTATAATTAATTGAGGTCAGTTTATGCCGGCACGCGTTAAGTGAGCACTTAATTTACCCGCATTGGTAAATTTCGTCAATTTCTCCGAGTTACAAAGCATGCATGTATTTTGCAGATTGTACCCTGGAGAATTTTCATGTTTCATAACTTTTTTCGCTATTGAAACTTTTCCTTTGAATTTTGACATGGAGACTAAACGTTGTTTTTGTCAATGACGCTTATTAGGAACGCTGTGTTGAATTAGCTGCAAAAGTAAAGTTTAGTACAGTTTTCGTAGCTGTCATGTTTTTGTTGCATGTGAAGTCCGCGGTACAGCGCTCAGAAATGCGATCAAGATGATTAATTAAAGAAGTTTGCCATTGCATAAAATAGCATTTTTAAAGAATGAAAGTAAAGTCCCGAACTAGGAAATTTTTCCCAAAAATTTTACGGCATTTAAAAGGAATGATTAGTATCCTTTCCAATGTAGATCAATAAAAGTAAAATCAATATATATATATATGTATTTTAAATAAAGTTCAATCCATGCAGCTCTTGGTATGGAAATCCGGGCATGAAAACGTTTAGTATATCATTGCTAAGTAAATTATAATAATTATTATATTTATACTTGATGAGCTATTTATATAATTACGATAAGTAAACATTTATTATAATGATCATCTTAAAATTTAATGTTATTGTAAGCATTTATCAGACAACCTTTCAGTACTTTTCGTATTTCGTCGACATATTCAATATGCACTCGCGCTTTCAGTCTCGTCGCAGCCAGCAGTAACAAAACCAGTTGGTTTTTTTACACCTACAATAAAAATGTTTTCAGTCTGTTCCATGGAAAAACAACGGATGGAATTATTTCTCTAAAGAAATGTATGATGATCACATTAAGAATTTCGCATTGTGCCATTTCCTTCTCGAGAACCAAAGGTCTGGATACGAAGTTAACACGATTAATGTCAATAATTTATGAATACTGCTGCGTATGCAACTTCAAGCTATTTATTCAGGGGGGGCAGAACCATAAGAATCATGGGTTGCTTCCCCCCCCCGAAAAATCGTTTCATTTAATACAGGGGTCTCCAAACTACGGCCCGCGGGCCAGATGCGGCCCGTTGGGCCTCTCAATCCGGCCCGCAGAGGCACTTAAGAAAAATAATAATATTATTAAACAAAATAAACTTTGTGCAGAAAGTTCACGTTATGTCGCAAGCCAACTAGCAAGAGTGGCTTACGTCAATTTTTCTCCCAACTTCCCACTTCCGTTTCAAGTACATTGCGAAATTTAAAAAGCTGAAGGATAATGTGGAAATTTTTTATATTCTTCGGCCCTCAACATGCTGGATGAAAGTTCATGTAGCCCTCTGGCTGTAAAGTTTAGAGACCACTGATTTAATAGCATATACTGTTTGATTAATAAAAAAGAAGAAAACGAAAATTTTGGTAACTTGTTGCACTGTGGAAAGCCCCTTCGACTGATCTGTGAATTGATTTGTTTTGCCCCCCCCCCCAGGAAAAAGTAGTTTGTTTTCGTCACGCCTTTTTTCATTATTATTCATGCGCATATTCGATGAAGACGAACCTTTAAAGTTACAGATACGCCGTGAAACGATTTGAGGTCTTTCTTTATTCAACATTCAACGGGTGAATTTTCGCCGAGTCTCTTTTTATTGCTCTTGTTGCGTGTTGAGGAGCACATTCGTGCTAACTTTTCTCGTTTTGTGAATAAATATCTCAAAGATTTTCTGTATTGACGAAGCCGCCATGCGTAGACCAGCGGATTCAATGCAAAATTTAATAGCTCAATCGGAAAGAAATTATTGATAAATTTCAGCAATCCTTCCGGAACGTCGCGTTTCATGAACGTGGTGTATGTAATGTAGACTAGCGTTGCTACTAGATAGGGTAAAACAGTAAAAACTAGAATACCCACAAGAAGTAGCACAACATTTGTTAGTTTATCTTGTTGAGAACTTATTGATTTTTCTGTGCGTTTCTTTCTTCTTCTGTCGAAAAGTTTGTCCGCTTTCTTTCGTAGGAAGCTTCCTCCATCACAACCCCAAACAATTTTTTGCTTTTTCTTTGAATCGCTCTCAGACGTGTTATCATTTTCCACTTTCTTGTTCTGGCTATCTGGGTATTTTTCATCTTTCAAAAGTATTTCCGTTACTTCGCTTTGACTGGAGCTCACGTTATCCGTTATTTGTAACGACGCCGGAGCTGTTTCTTTGCTAAACAATGCTGTTGTGTTTGTCTTCGTGCTGCTCGTGTCGCTTTTGGAAGTGGATGCTCTTTGTAGGCCGGATGCATATCGTGATGAGGACGTTCTTCGAATGGTCGATCCTTTATGTAATTGTCCGCTACCTTCAACTAGCCGCTGCGAGTTGTGGATGCCGAAAATTATGAACGTGTATAGGATTATAATGATGAAAACGCTCAGGAAAAACTCACAGAGAATGGCAAATTGCACGTAGACTATGAAAGGAGGAGGCAGCCTAACCAATCCCCCAAGAATTGTTGATATGCACCAAATACACGCAATCACCATAAGCACACGCTTCTTCGTGATCCACACGCGACAGTAGATGGGATACCTCACGATGAGAAAGCGCTCGAACGACATTGCTAACAACGTGAGGAACGAGGCTTGAATCGTTATCCAAAATAGACAGAGGAGATACAGTTTGTGATTTTCGTTCAACGCCAGGATTTCGTCCAATCCCATTGCGCAGGCGTTCATGCCGGTCAGCAAATCAGCAACAGCCAAACTTATTATGAAATAAGTTGTCGACGAATTGAAGTAATTCAACGGATCTTTTAGTAGAGTAAGAAGTAGAACACCATTTGTCAACATTGACAGCAAACCGACCGTAAAAACAGATGCATCGATGTAGTTCATTGCGTTTTGTCGTTGTGTTGTTTATACTGTTTAAAATGAATTGACTTAAAATGACTTTATTTTGCAGTAGGTTGGCGGCGTTTCTTCGTGAACTAGAGGAATACTATGCTTAATGCTTCATTTTCTGAGCTGTTCTTGCCTTCTGAAAGAAATACCAATGTATAAATTAAGTTACGTATTTTTCACGTCTGTTGCTACAATGCAAATTTTTCATCGAAATTTTTATTCATATCTGTAGAAACTTAATTCCATTCATTTTTTTCCATAAAAGTATTGTGTATTGTGAAAATATACTGGTTGTCTTCGCTACTGCTAACAAATACATCTGCTTGTATGTTGCTTTTATTTATCAATGTTAACTGATCTTAATTATATTCATGAGCTGTGGACGTAATTTGTCACATTCGGTTCAATGGCCGCTTGGTTTTGAGAGAAAAAATCTGTTAACGTCACTCAAATTTCAACCTTTCCACGCCAGACGAAAGGTGCTTCCTTTTGGTCAGTTTTAAAAGGCTTATAGAAGACTTGCCTCGTTTACGTTTTGTTGGCAGGCAGATTGGTCACGATTGAGGTGTATTTAATGTAAAGCCAAGTTAGTATGCTCACTGGTTAACCCTTTCTGTGGCAGTGTAGCAGATCTGCTACAATCACCAAACAAAATGGTTTCTTTAAAGGGTTACTTTAATACAACACGATGTCGTACTTGCACCGAAATCTTTGTCAAACTTGTGCAGCACAACGCACGCTACAAGATACTTGGCGAAATTCTCTGCTGGTCGAATTTCGATGCACTACAGATATGGCTGTTAACGTTTTGTTTAATTAACCCTTTCTATGGAAGTATAGCCGATCAACAATCACCAAAACGAAATGGCAAAAGACTTTGAAAAAATCGGAGGATAAAAAGTATTTGATATCTTTACTATGAGCACTGTAATTCACAACAGCAAAGTTTTTACACAAAATGCTACTCACATAAAAGTATGCTTCTCTATAACATTTTGTTAGCCGAATAGCAGAAGGTTTCTTTAACGAACTATTCGTAATTTTGACTTCAGATAAACCTTCGTTAATGAAGCATTTATGAAGGCTACTTACCACTAACACACAACAAAAATTGAAGTTAGTCCAGTGGAATTGATTAAAAAGAAAACAGCGTGCGTGGAAAAGTGTTTAACCAAACAAACAGCGTTCCAATATTTCTTTCGTAGATTATGGTGTTGCCCGCACTAATGAACACGACTAAATGTTTAAAATTCTACAAATTATGTGATTAAATATATAGGGTCGAATAACTGTTTGTTACCAAAATAAATCACTAAAATGGCTATCTTATCTATGTCATCAGCTATACGTGAGCGATATACAGACAATAGTTTGAATTATGTATGACAACGTTTGTTTAAAACTGAAAGAAACATTCTTCTTTTTTGAGTTCACGAATAAAGGGATAGAAACTTGGATGTTGCCTCATGCTGATTTTGTGAATTCTTTCTGCTTTTAAATCGAGAGTGTTTGAGCTTTCCACTTGATTTTCCATCAATTTCCTCTGAATTTTATTTCATGTTGCAGTTGAGAGAAATCTACTTGAATTATGTTGAACATTTGCAAAAAAGGTTTTATTAATTTTCCCCGGTTCATTTATTTTAAAATTATTAAAGACGCGACCAAAGACAAAGCTCAGGAATTTACATAGTTATGCTATAATTTGGTAGTCCGGCTACCACAGGTGCCCGGCTAACGTCAATACATTAAGCGGTGCAAATTTTTTCTACATCATAGCAAGCTACTACGCATGTGCTGACTGATAACGCGCCGGGCGTCTGAAAAATATTGTCTCATAAATTTCAATATTTATTGTTTCGAGTCATTTTGAATGCAATCACCAGTAATCACTAACATCTTAATAGCATTGCCTTGACCGTTTAGAAAAAGGGTTATTTTACAAGATTTTTGGCATTACGTGTAACAAGCACGATAACACGAAATATTATTTTTTGTCAATGTGACGAACTGAGAAGTACCTTTCTAAACATAGGTATTTCATAGTCAATCAAAATACAAATACTGCATGGCTTTAATTCCCATAACATTTTCCAACAGAGATTGTTATCCCACTCAATAGATGTAGACAAATTAACATTATGGATGTTGAAAGCGTTGTCGCTCATTGACAGAAAATTTTTGCACAATTTAAGCACTTATTTTTCGGCATACCGCAGCTTATATGAGTTTTGCTTTGCGCTAAACTATCTACATTTTGTTAAATTTGAACGTGGCTAATAATTGTTTGTGGATTGTAAAAAAATATTCTTACGGGCAGTTTTGGTTTTCACTTTGTTTGTCGATTCCAATGGTTTATGAAAATTTTATCAAACACTTTAACATCTGAGGAAATAGTCAAATTGGTTTTTGAACTAAATGACAAACTTTCGATCGAATAAGACATTGTACTCACCTTCTGTATTCGTAGTTCATGTTCTTGCGGTTTGATTGGTCTGGTAATGTGGCCAACAAATGATTTAGACTGAAAATATATAAAAGCTCTAGCTTAATTGCCTGTTTCGATCAGCTTTCGGAGCCAGGTGCAATAACATCTGTTATTCTCATCCGTGGACACGGATGCATCGTTATAATGTCCATTATGCATCGAAGTAATGTCTGAGTACCATCTAATTGATACTCGAGGAATATTTTCGGCGACGCTTAACCTCACCGTATTTACATGCAAGTATGTTTCTTACAGAAGCGTTTTGAAAATGGAATGCGTTTCGTTGAATCAATGATACCAACACGAAGTTGTCATCCACATATTATGTAATAACATAACTCTACGATTATTGAACCGAAGTAGATTGGAGCGATCTTATAATGATTTAGAATTAAAGTTCTTTTTTATTTAGAGAAAGTCTATGGGTGTGGCTGTCACATGGGCTCCCACCGGGTATTTATACATACGTTGCATTCAATGCCTGGTTTAATTTAGATAACTTTTATTTGCAATCTTGGCAGTGTAGCACAAATATTCTTTGTTCTTTTTAAAAAGCACCAACCCTACATTAAAGTCTGGCGTCTGTGGTGTCCTTGGCTAGGGCGTATACGAATTCTGTTAACTATACTATAAAACATATTTTTCTATGATACATCCACGGTAAAAGATGTATTTTGTAATTTGCAAAGTTTCGTACCTGGATGACCTCTATATTTCCTGGAAGCTCTTTGTGAAATAATATTGCGATGTGTTTACCCGTTTGTCAAACTAATTTTATTGCGTACAATATTTTCTATTGTCTTTAATATTTTCAGTATTCAGGAAGACATAATACTGCATTTCTTAAAGGTTAAGTTTATTCAAATCACGTCAATCGTTGTGAGGTTTTTAATTTTTTTCGTCAGCATATTCTTGTCGATGAGATTTCATAATTTTTCCGGAGTACATAGGAAAACATATTGCGTATTTCTTGCTATACAACACCGTGTTTTAACGATTCCTTTTTAATTATTTTTATGAAAATGGCAAAGGGCAGGATTCTTAAAACCAATTTCAATAATAATGCATTAATTTGGGTCGCGAACGAATGGTTTAATCAACGTAGACATAACGTGTTTATAGTGAAAAAGCCAATTCTTAAGTTCACTAATCGACATTATTTTGCATCATAATCACCTGTATTAAGAGTTTGAGCAAGAATCGTAATTAGGTTTTTAATGAAACATTCAAAACATATTAATATCGTTGAGTTTGGTCTTTTGCTCATGTTTGGAAGTCCTAAAGCCTTCTGCCATCTAAGGAGCTGTACAGATGAGCCCATGTAACCGGCGTGAAATGATTTTGAGTAATTGAAAGGAGTAAAATGTTAAGCGCAAAACTTAAAACCTTTTTAAGCGTCATAAGTCATTTTAGTTGTAATTTTCAAATCAGACTAATTTGTTTGTTTTTCTTTTAAAGATTTTGTGATATTGCAAAGTCAGAGCATAGAAATTGCTCAAATAAGTTTTGTTGTGAAGTATTTAATCTTTTCATTTGCTAAAATGATTTAACGCTTCGCTGAATTCGTGCTACCCGGCTCATGAGAACAGCCCCTAAAAGCAGTTCATTTATGTATAATATATGTCTCTTGGCGATTAGCGAAAATCATTCTGTATGGAAAGTAATTTTCTTCACGCAAATTAATGAAACATGCTTGCTTGTCGCACTTAAAGGCCGTTTTACGATTTTATCTTAAATGTAAATTCAGGAGACGAAAGGTTTTTACCATGTTTTTATGTGAACATTTCATAATCTTAATGGAAAACATACGACAATTGTTTATTTATGTAATTGCATGTCAGTGACTACATTGATTTGATTGCGGTTTGCTATAACAATAGATAAGAATTGAAATAACAAGAACGCTTACACGAAAAATGCGTCATACAAGATAAATATAGCTTACATCGTCAGGAAAACTATTTTCCGAAGGCAATTTTATAAATCGAAAATCGTATGTTATCTTGTCTTTTTTTTTATTTCTAGATAAATCGCATAGATATTTATTTAAGTTTGAGAAGCATGTTGGCTGTATGTGATGACGTGAATCCCAGCAAGGCCACCATGCTTTATCTAGATGTATGAAAAAGTCTGCGCGGAACATTAGTTAAAAAAATCGACGTCAACAGGGATTAACACTAAAGCTAACATGGATTAAAACATTGTTTCATGTTTCATATTTCATAAGACGCGATTTCTTAAAAAGTGAATTCCGATTCTCTGTTTTTCGTTGCTTTCAAACACAATTTTCACCTTATATAGCTACTGACAATCTTGCCTTCGGGTGGTGGAAACGATTCATTCTCAAAACACTATGCTCTTGAGTAATAATAAAAAAACAGCACTCCTTACAATACCTTAAGAAATGTTATCATTTACTTATTTTAACCTTTTTAGGTTATAGATGTCTAGTGAGATTTCTCGTGCTCGCGCAGTACTTGAAATTTGCATCTAGCATTTGCATAAAGGGCGAACGCTTTTCACTATACTATTACGAACAATCAACACAAAATATACTGAACACTATCTTTTTCATTGTGTTTAAAGATATTTTTATCGTTTCATACTTGCGTGAACCTTCTGCTGAGCATACAACATGCAAAGAAACATTTTTCAAAACATCTTGTAAAGTTGTCATCGCGAAAGACTTGTGTTTTTCACAAGTCTTATTGCTGGAAAATTATGTGTAAATAACTTATTAATAAAGCTAATTCGCCGCCGTCGTATAAAGTTAGCTTACGTAAATCAGAATTTTTCTCTCAAACCAAAAGAACAGCTATATGTTTACTACGGTGGGCAATCATATTTTGTGCATTCTTTTCTCTAGAATGTATAATTGTTTGCTTGATTTTATATTTGTTAGGTGAGGATATCTGCGCTTGATTGAACATGAAATTACTACAGCCACACCTGTTGATCTAAAGACCATAATTGTTTGCCTTTTTTTCTCTCAAATGTAGCGCTGTAAAATATTGAACGTTGTACCATAAGATATAAGAAAGCGTTCATTATTCTTATGTTCAAAAGTGGTCATGAGCCTCGTTTTAATGTGAAAAATTTGACGCACACTGAAAAATAAAGATATTTGAACTATTGTGTCAGAAACACATCGTTCTTTCTTAACACCTTATTTAAACATTACTCCCATTACAAGTGTAGAGAAACAAATATTTTACCTTTAATAAGTTTGCGCAGGTATTACATATCGTCGTTGCTCAGACTTTCACCTTTCATCGTTTGAGTTATGCACGCAACGGAACAGTTAAACGAAATCACGTTTCTTTTTCAGCAGGCATATATTTGTACTAACGGAAACGATTACCTGTCATTTGACCGTTTAACAGCCTTTTGGTTGAGCGAAGGTAAACTTTTGCACAGATGGATGTTAACACAATAATGACACAACAACACAATAATCTTGATGAAACAGCTCTTATCTCCCATGCTAGTGTGGAAGGCTGTTTAATAAAGAGTCATAAACGTCAAAGGTGCTTTGGCAAAACGGGGTTATGCTCCAAAAAAAGAATACTGTGCTTTTAAAGCAGCATAATTTCTACGGGATCCTAGCAGTCATTTCCTGTATTTGTGCTATTCAAAGATTTATCCCCACTGATTTTTTGTAATCCAAACATGTGTTAACATTTCATGTTACTAATGAACTCATCTGGCAGTTTATTTTGATTGAAATGCCTCTGAGAGTTGATAAAATATAGTGAAAAACACTGCGAGGAACGAAATAATTAAAATTTCCTTCCCGATAATTTATTTGTTAAGTGACAGTGATCCAATAAAATAATTTTAGAATCTTATCAGCAGATGGCTTCTGTTGTGATTTTAATTTCGTGTCACTAATTTTAACATACGTCACAAATTTTTGCAGTCTTTTTGTCACATTTACATTTTTTGGTGATGGATAACGGCGAGTATTAAAATGCTTCCATGCAAGTACTATGTGCTTGGCTGTCAAGATGAGTAAACAGGAGCTCAAAGTAAAATGGAATACTTTTAGCTACATCTACGTTGAAAGGTCTAACATTAGAATATCAACTATCGACGGGAGGAATTTTATTGAATTTTCTGTGAGAATGAAGAATGTTTAAAAACAAAGTAAAAATTTTCAGCTCGTGACCGTGACGTCATGTACTGGACGGGCCGTCGTCGCCAAGTGACGTCTGAAGGCATGTGCAATCTTGTGCGCAACACGTGATTAACTCCAAACTCCCACGCAGTTTCATTGTGGCCAAGCGAAACTTAGTTACTTGAACGGTTGAACTTACTTACTATATATTATGTGTATATTACATTTAGTTTTAGACTGTATACTGTATGTTATCTGATTAATGATATCCATAAAAAATCGTTCATTAGATAATCCAGGTAATTTAACGACGGTAAAAAAATCAAAAAACGAGGTGCCGTGACCAGGATTCGAACCTGGGTTATTGCGGCCACAACGCAATGTACTAACCACTATACGATCACGGCTCTTGATATCTGTCGTAGAAATAAATATATAAAACTGTGTTTATTAACCAAAAATAACTTCTTTCAAAATGTGAAGAAATTGCTATATGGTAATGATGAAGTTCTTCGACTGACTGAACACTCTGATCAGTCACGTACAACTTTACAAAATGTTGAAGACGGGAAATGGAGGATAAGAGAAATCCAAATGGGTAAATTAACTGTATTTATCTATTGTCATCTTGGTGAAGAAACTAAGTTCTCGCTTCGTATTTTTTAGAACAAAATTGCTGTCTGTTGTGGACCGATTATCTTGTCACAGTCATATTGAATCTTCGGTTGGTATAATTCTTATGAGAGCTTTTGAATATTGATTGAGAGTTAAACGTAACTGTCTTGCTCATATATGCTTTATAAAGGAAGGGCTAATCATAATCCCAAAAAAACGATACATTTCTTTGTCGTTTTGTGTATCCCACATTTGAAAAGAAGTTCTCCAAACAAAAGTACGATTTTTCAACTTGCAGCAAATGTTTTTGTGAGACAAGGATCTAGCAATGAATACATAATTTCATATTAAATCAGTGTATCAACAAATATAAAATTTTGGCGAATGAACCTTTCCTTATTTTATTATTTACACAAAAGTAACCCATTGTAATACTTCATTTATAATACATTTAAAATAAACGACAAAATCTTTTGTAATAAAAATGTTTCGAAATACGTTAGGTCATCTTTAGTAAGGTCGAAACATTTTAGTTGTAAAAATTTTAGTTTATCTTAAATGCATAATTAGATCTGGTGCTTCTGTGATAATGAGGAAACTTCATTTATTAGTTGTGCAAAATGTGATGCTCTAGGGTTCAACATATTATACTTGGCATAGACAGGATTTGTGAAAAAGCTGGGCAAAGAACTTAGGACATGCCAAAAAAGCAACTATGTGCTATAAATTTGAAAATGTCTTGAACAAAGGGGGAGCAATTAGCACTTTGCCAATGCCTGAGTTATTGCTTATAAAGCACACTTATTAGCAATAACTTTAAACATTCCTGAATAATTCACTAAGTGTATTGCAAGAAATTGTCCAAATACTTAACAAATAATCTTATTCCTTCAGAAAACTGATATTCCACAAACTGCCAGCACTTTGTACTGTAGCTCAAGAAATGAAAACGTGATAGTTCAAAACAATGCCACGTTTTATAAAAATATCAATTTCCATCAATACTCTAATTCTGCTAATAATCCATACGCAAACCTGCAAATGACATTGAAACCAGGTGCTCCAAATGGCTTGGCAAAACCCTCTGTTTGCTTTTGTAAAAACAATGTTAAAAGTAAACCTGAAGAAGTTGGTAAGAAGTTGATCAAATGCAATGGCAATGTTAGTAGTGTCCATTCAGCCAATCTCTCAGAAGATAATGAAATTTTGAAGAAGCGTTATGTGAAACCTGGCTATCATGAAAGTAAATTCCAATTGTATGAGAATGTGTTGCTGAAAGATGGTTTTAAACTATCAACTATAGGTAAGTATGTTTTATGCAAAATGAGTATAGTTTTGAGGAAATGGACTTCTGAACAAGTTGAAGATGTTGATAATAAATGATTGTTTTTTTACACAGCTAATATTGGTGAGAAAATTAAGGAAAATCACATAGTTGTAGGAGAAAGCGGTGATGTTCAACAAGTTGGACAGATATTAAGTAAAGAAAAATCGGCAAAAGTAGATACCACCAAACCACTTGGCATTGATTGGAGAACGCAAAACACCCTGAAGACAAAGATCTTGTCCCTGGAGTTTGTCTAGAAGAGTTTCCATATGTACTGAGTTTGGAAAGGCATCAAGGGGAAAGGTCACTATCTTTGCAGTAATTGTGGTGAAGTTTTGCCAACTGAAGAGGCATTTAAAACACATCGTGACAAGAGTCTATGCAAGCTGATTCAGTGTCCATTTTGCAGCATGAAGTTTGTTAATCGTGACGAACTTGAAGATCACAAGGCTGTCGTGCATTTTAAATGTCTGGAGTGTAATAAAATTACGAGAATGCTGGTATGTCAAAATTCTAACTGTATTTTGAAAGTAAAAAAGTATTTTAAAGTAACCAAAACTGGCATTTTCTGCAAAGAAATGTGTGTCTGAATATGAGAAACATAGCTACTGGAGGGTGTTGAGGGGAAAGGTGTTGGTGGGTAGAAGGTGTTGGAAAGAAGGTGTTGGGAGAAGGTGTTTGTGGAGAAGGTGTTGTGGAGAGTGGAAGGTGTGTGGAGTGGTGAGGTGAAGAAGGTGTGGGTAGAAGGTGTCAGGTGAAGGAAGTGAAGAAGGTGGTGATGTGGTGGGTAGAAGGTGAAGCGTCATCGCGTCGGCGCGCATCGGCATCATCGCGCATCATCCGCGTCATCGCGCGAAATCATCGCATCATCGCGCATCGCTTTGCGTCATCATCGCATCATCGCGAAATCATCGCGCATCGCTTTAATCGTCATCAAATCATCCGCGTATCGGCAAATCCGGCGCGTCAAATCGGCATCATCGCGCATCATTTTTCATCTTTTCATCATCGCGCGATAATCATCCCGCGATCATCGGCGCGTCATCGCGCATCAAAATCCGGCATCATCGCGCGAAATCATCATAAAATCATCCGCGTCATCGCGCATAATCATCGCGCATCATCGCGAAATCGGTCATCGCTCGTCATCATTTCATCGCGCGTCGATCATCGCTGAAAATCTTTTGATAAATCGCTTTTTTGAAATCAGATCATCGCTTTTTTGTCATATCGCGCTCGTCATCGCGAAATTTTCGTCATCGTTAATCATCGCGCGTCATCATCATCGAAATCATCCGCATCATCGCGCATCGCGCATCATCATCGCGTCATCGCATCATCGCGTCATCGCTTTTCATCGCATCATCGCATCGCGCATCGTCATCGCGCATCATCGCGCGTCATCGCCTAAAATCATCGCGAATCATCATCCGCGCATCATCGCGCATCATCCGCGAGAAATCATCGCGTCATCGCATCGTCACGCGAAATCATCCGAAATCTAAATCGGCATCATCGCGCGTAATAAATCGCGCATCGTCGGCAAAATGTCATCGCGTCATCGCGAGATCATCGCGCATCATCGCGAAATCATCGCGCATCGCGCGTGGTCATCATCACGAAATCATCTTTGCGGAAATAAATCGCGAAATGGTCATCTTTTGCGAAATCATCATCGCTGCGAAATCGTCATCGCGAAATAATGCATCGCGAATCGTCATCATCAAATGTCGCGCATCATCGGCATCATCCGCACGATCATCATGAAAATCATCGCGTCATCACGCATCATCGCGCGCAATCATCAAAATCAAATCGCGTCATCCGCGTCATCGCGAATCATCCGCGTAAATCGCGCATCATCCGCGCGAAATCGATCATCATCGATCGTCGACTCGTCATCTTTAATCGCGTCATCATCGCGTCATCGCGTCATCAGTCATCATCGCGTCATGAAAGCATCGCATGTCGAATAATCGCGTCATCATGTTGGTGAAGAGAGGTGTTGTTGAAGAGAAAGTGTTTGTGGTGAGAAATGTTGAAAAGAAAATTTGACATCTTTTGTGTCCGTCTGTAAATAGTGAGATGTGGGTAGGTAGACCTTATGTCGTCATTAAATATTAAACTACTGTAAAATTTTTTCAATGTTAAATACTGACGTCAATCGTACGTTAATTGAACGGGACCATATTCATATATTCTGCTATTCCTGGCTAATTTCTTTTCGGGCCAGCTCGTCTCCATATAATCAGGCCCTAAAGATTCATTATTACGTAAACTTAGATAAGTTTAAACTGAATCACCTGACCTATAGACGAAATAAAAATGTTTATCAAAACAACAATCTACGGTCGCGTGTTCATCGGCAACATCATAGATGGTACACTCCCTCCCCTTGATTTCCCCTACCACCCACCCCCACGAGAAAGATAGGTTAGTGGTAATCACATTTCTCCTGAAATAGGCGACCCACTCCTCTACCATAACTCTCTCTAAATTATGTTGTTTTGTTTATAGAAAAATTGGCAGCTCACAACGAAAGGAACCACAGTCCGCCTTATACATGCCTTCAATGTGGCGTTGAATTTCCCACTTTTTCCCAGTGTAGGAAACATGCAACTCGAGCGCACAAGAAAAGGTTTTTCTGTCCCGATTGCGGACTTGGTTTCACGAGAATGAGCGTTCTAAAACGCCACTCGCAGTACACACATACTAAACAAAGGAATTTTAAATGCGAGGTTAGTTTTTTAAAATTTTACTTTAAGGATTTACAATCATTATTGCGGAAGGGAACACAACTGAAGACATGTGACTTGCTGACACAACATACATGTAGAACTAAGTAGTAACATAGCAGGCTGTAAGTTTCGTATTTTTATGTAGAAATCGCCATGCTCACTGACAGTAAAAACATATTTTGAAAGAAACAAATAATGCTGAAGATCTGAAAATTACATCGTACGACAGTACTTGAAGACTGGCTACACCATTTAGAGAGAATGCATTATTGTAATATACAACAGTTTAATTCGCTTCCCTGTTGAACTTGAACTGTCATAGTTCTCCAATTTATGTCGAGGGCCTAGCACGAAACTGACTGTCGCCCAATCAACTGACCTCTTAAGAAATTAAAATAATATTTTCTGTTTTATTAAAATGCCGCGATCGTCAATAAATTGTTATAAGCAAGATCTTGTGCAACATCAGGCAACTTCTATCTCGTGAAATCACTATTTTAAGCTAGCTTTTAGGACGTGCAGCTACTCTACTGATGATTGTATGTTTCACCACGCTTTGTTATCACATCTTAAAAGCTTTCTTTCTTTCACAGATTTGCAGCAAGACTTTTAAAAGACCCGACGCTCTGAAGATTCACATGATAACCCACGCTGACGTTAAGCCCTTCCGTTGTAACGAATGCGGTAGACAGTTCAACCAAAAGGTTTGTTATACCAAACATCTACCTTGCAAAAAAGGTAAGGTGAAAAAAGTGGCTTCTGAAAGTAAATGCGATGAAAGCGGCAACGAGAGTGCTGAAGCTAAAAAAGTTCAAGAAAAAGAGGCCAAGTGTGGAAGAATATCGTGCAAAGGTGATAATGTTTTTGGTGAAAGTCGGCGTAAGATTTTCGATGACAGTTTAGTCGGAGCTGATAGAAACGAAAAAGAAAAACAACACGATGCATTAACGAGTGCTGCACTTCTTAAAAGTAGCATTGATGAATCTTATGACAAAACAGTTGAAGTTGAAGACGTCAGTTGTCGCTGTCCACCAACGTGCAAATGTAAGAGGTTTTCTTTGTCGCTGGAAGTACAGACCAATGAAACAATTGGATCTTTATTCAGGTCCTCGAAGGAACTATCTTGTATCTCGTGTTGTTGCGATACCGACACTCTTTTCAATCAATCGCAATGCGGGCACTCTTGATCTGCTCAGAATTTCATTTTTGGCCATCCAAATCCAAGTTCTAACTCCGAATCAGGCTGCTTTGTATTTTATTAGTAAATTGTGGACGAAAATATCAAGGTGAAACCTGCATAGGTTTACATTTGGTCATAAATGTATGTTGAACATTAATTGAAATATCTAGAAATGCGTTTTAAATTTATTTTTGCATAAATAGAATTCATTTTATACTTTTTTTCACATTTTGTGTTCATCTGTACTTTGCTTGATGTTCGGGTAGTTCAGATCTTCAGAAGTTCAACCTTAATCTGTACATGACGTATTCATCTGTTTTCAAATGTCAGCTGGACAGTTTGACTGATGACTCATTTTGTATTCTAGTTTCCATGCTTCTCCCTCCTCCGTTCTTTTTTCGTACGAACTTCAACAAACGTGTATCATGTTAGTAGAATCCATCGAAATACAACGTTTCATTTTATGCATCGATAATGTTTGTGCCTTTCAATTATCGAGTAATGTCTCATTACATTCCTTTTATCCTTTATTTATTAAAATAGTAAGGAGTTCCGCAAGAAAACCATGTCTGACGCGGAAGGGTATGTACTGAGTTTCTATCTTCTGATATTCAAGTATTAAGATGTAAGAACGAAAAAACCTTGTGCCCACTTTAGATACTATGATAAACATTTATGAAATAAGGAATTTACCATGATACTTTGTTTTGTTATAACACAGCATCAAGTATGCGAACAAAACTTCATTAATATAATTCATGTCACTTGGTGCCCCTCCCCCCGAGTTTTATTTTATCTTCCAATGATGATAAATCCGCTCCCTCTGCTGAGTTTGATTGATGAAAAAAGCGTAACCGGAATCGATTATTATTCTGAGGAAGATAAGTCTAGAATTCAGTTTACTAGACACAAGGCAGTACCCATTTAGCTGTGACCATGAAGACTGTGAATCACATAGCAGTACATAGGGGGGAAAATTACAAACAACAAGAACACTCTCTGTTCTTGCAGTGTTTTTCTTAAATGAGTGAAAAAGCAATGTTATAAAAGTTACCTTTACGGTTAGTGTTACATTTATGGTCAGGTCAGGCTTTCGAAAACTTGAAATAGAATCTAAGCTAATAACTTATTCAAAGTTTAACTTGCTTGACTTTCTGTCCTGTGCCTATGGCTTGTTTCTGCAGGTTTGCAACATAAAGTGTATGCTAAAATGCCTTAAACCAGTGGATAATTATTAAAGAAGATACATTATTTTCAAGATATAGCACTTTGTATTAATGTGGTTTTTGTGAATTTTATTTTATTATGGCAGAGATGATATACCAGCCAGTGGTTTAATGCCAGTAAATGATGCCTTAAAAGAAGTATTGAAAACGGCTTTGTGTCACGATGGTTTGGCCAGAGGATTACATGAAGCTTGCAAAGCTTTAGATAAGTTAGTTTTATTTACAGCTTTTTTAGTTTTGGCTTTTTATTTGGTGATACTAAATTAGATATGTGCAGATTATTGAAATAGCCGATTAATTTATATATTTGGTCAATTAACTGGCATAAGTCGATTATTACCATGTTCTTGCTTTTTAACAGTTTGGGAGCAATGTATTGACTACTTCGTTTGTTTTGTTTCTTCCTCTTTTTTTGAGGTTGTTGTTCATTTTGATTGACATTGTTCTTATTCAGCGTCCAGTTTGAATAACTTGAATTGTATCTGTTGTAGCATCTTCAAGTGTTAGGTTACAAATATATGAGCATTTGACAAATTACTGATAAAATTCGAGTTGTGCTGTGTTAATGATGTTAGCTTGTTTATGTTGTGCTAATCTTTGTGTTTCAACAGTTTTATTTGTTTCTTTGCCAAAGAACTGAACACCTTGTTTGAGACATTTTGCCATTTTTCATTTCAAGAGTATAATAACATAATTAATTCAAGAATGTAACTTTGCCAGCAGAAAGCAGCAATAAAGACAATACAATTTGCTTCACGCCTCATAACTAAGGAATTTGGGCTATTTTCATTCTTTGTATTATGTTGTGTTCTGCATTAACAGTTTTAATGCCCAGTTTCTTTGTCAACCAAGGAGTAGAAGAAAGTGACAGATGTAAAAACATTTATGGCTTAATTATTTTTGACCAGTTATCTTAAAATCCCTGATTAACCGGCTTTACTATTTATTTTTCTGACTAATTGGTGCATATAAATCACATTGCATGCCAAAAATTTAGGATAAGTTACATAAATTTTGTTCATTTGTTCCAGCATATTGTATATTGAATATGCTAGGCAACTTAAATAACTTATATAATCAAATTATTTGTTTGCAAAAACTTTGCAAATTTCAGGCGACAAGCTCACTTGTGCGTACTGGCTCAAAATTGTGACGAGGGAACTTATGTTAAGTTGGTTGAAGCACTCTGTGCCGAACATCAAATTAACTTGATTAAGGTTGATGATGGGAAAAAACTAGGTGAATGGGCTGGTCTGTGTAAAATTGATAAAGAGGGAAAAGCCAGGAAGGTTGTTGGCTGCAGTTGTGTTGTAGTCAAGGTTGGTTGATACAATATTTGTGTTTTAATAACTGCGTCACTCTTTCCCAATATCTAAATTTTAAAACATATTTCCTGAAACAGTGTATTTTTGTGTAGGATTATGGTAAAGAAACGCATGCTCATGATGTATTGATGGAATATTTCAAGTCTAAACGTTCAACCTAATGTGTAACTTCTATGAGCGTATTATGTTTACAAAGCAATAAAGAGAAATCACAATCTTCAACAATGTTATTTTTTGCCAATTTTAACAATTTTGTTTGATATGCTTTCGTATGTCAAGAAATCACATTTATGTTTTTTTAAAGTTATTGTGCCAAGTACCCTTTTACAACAATTTTGATTATTAATAATGGCTTTGAGTTGAATTACGTGATATTACAAACTTTACATTTAATACAATCGACGTGCTTACTACCAAGTGTTTTTACTAACATTGTAAGAAATATGTAAGAAATTGATTCCTATAAACGTTTATATACTCCAAGGCATTTCTGACAGTTTGGACATGTGTGTTTGCAATCTTGCAAGTCCTCTATGCAAAATGGTATCAAACAGCAACCATACCAACAGCTAATGAAGGGAAAAATACAATAGACAATTCTATTATTTTTGTCCTGATAACAGGCAAAACTTGAATCAATTTTAAGTTTAAAACTAAAGTCAATTCATGAGTGAACCTTAGTTGACTTACCCAACTGCACAAAGTCCACAACAGACCAACCAAGGAAGTACTCCTGTATCACGACTTACAGTTGTCACGATTTGTGCATTGCAATGTGGACAGACCATAGCCAATGGTACTGGACCAAATGTTAATGGTGCCAAAATTGTTGTAGGTTGACCAACAATTGTGGTGGTGGTCATATTCTGTGTTTCATTAAGTGTGTATGGAGGAGGGTGGTTAGGTTGTACAGGATAAGCTCCAGGTTGTGTAGGATAGGCTCCTTCGGGTTGTTTAGGATAGGCTGCCTGAGGTTGTACTGGATAGGCTGCCTGAGGTTGTGCTGGATAGGCTGCCTGAGGTTGTGCTGGATAGGCAGCCTGAGGTTGTGCTGGATAGGCTGCCTGAGGCTGTGATACATGTGGTGCCTGTGTTTCTGATGAATGTGCAGCTAAATGAATGTATAAAGAATTGATAAAGAAGTAATTGTGATCGTATAGTACAGTAGTACATTCTTATAAGCTGTACTTACAAATCTAACTGATAAATGATCAACTGACTTCAACACATGACGCAATAGAATGCATACATACAAAAATATTATGTGGTTCTTTTTACTGTAATTTTTACAAAACAACACTACAATATATTGATTATAATATCATCAACGGTTAAATCGGAATTATTTTCTTTCGTGTCGTCGTGAAGTTTATCCTGAAGACAATCATGACATTAACTAGTGATAAAAACATTTTTACACAAACCTCCAGTTTGGTTGGAAGATTGGCCATTTGCGTCGTACGCCGGTGGAGCACCTAAGTTACCATCCTTAGCAGTATCCATGATGAAAAAAGATCCTGAAGAGAGAGTAAAAAATTCCCTTCTTTGAGTGAAATGATGTTCACTGTCTCTTTCTAGAGGCCTAACAGGTAGTAAAATCTATGTGCGCAATACTGATATCACGTAGGGTGACAATCGGAAGTTGTTAACGGTGAAAGAGAAAGATTTTATTGTTATGGAGTTTGGGAATTCGTCGTAAAAGAGCTTCAGCTCTTAAATTGTTTTATGAATGACGTTGATGCTCACACAGCCAAATTAGTATGGATGCCTTTCAGTTTTCACGGAGAAAACATATTCGCGTTGGAATAAAGACTCCATAGAGCAAAAGGGAATGCAATTGCCAATTGAAAGAGTACGTATTATTCTTTTTCATTTTTATTCAACAACATAAAGAGAGAGTTCCGGCGCATTCATATGATTCGTGAATAATTGTTCTTGCCCCCAAACCACGCATGCGTAAAAATATGTGAACAAAACAAAAGCATCTTTCTTCCATTTTTTCACAAACAATTTCCGAATGCCGTCATTCTCTGAATGACATTGTAATTCGTAACCAGAGGTTGATGTCGCGGATGGATCGCTAGTATAAAATATTGAATTTTACTATAACAGCTGCTCTGTTCCAAGTTTACTCTACTTAGTACACACTACCTTGAAAATGGAGTGACGATGGGAATGGGATACTCTTACAATTAATCAATAAATTATTATGTACGACTCGCAAGGAACTTGGGATAGCTACGAAATTTATTTTACGGCAACACGACAAGGAAATACAATCTGCGTTGAATATTTCTTGTTTGTTACGTTGAATTTATTGGAAAGTCATGGCTCAACCTCCGCCATACAGTCAACAACCGCCTGAAAATCCTCCAGCGTATCCAGGTACTGTAGTATTATCCATCTTGCGTTTGTATTTGTGAACATAAGAAATAAATGCTTTCGTTGAAGTGTCATTTCTGGCATTAGCATATGTTTCCTTCGCTTGACATTATGTCTTTAACAATTTTGTGTTGTCCTTTGAATTCTTTCGGCACGTTTTCATTGACTTAATGAATAATCGTGACAAAAAAACTCTAGGATGCCAAGCATATTCAAGTTGCCGTCCGCGTGATGTCCGAAGAAACTTTTTTGTTTCGCTTTAATTTTTGTCGGCTTAGCAACAAACGAGCGATGATAATTTTGACTTCGGCGAAACACTTATGTATTTAGTTACCTAAATGTTAGTCTTGGGTTGGGGGAATAGTTTGAGATTACGCCACCAAATACTTATTTTCCTGTATGCTTGACGCTGACCCAAATCTTATTTCTAATCACAACCTAGCCTGATTATTGTTGGAAGGCTTTGGGAAGGTCGGGATTATTATTTCACTTTGTGAATTTGGAAATACTTATTGAAGGTAGCTCATCCACACATATAGTTAACTGTAGCTACTGGCTAACCACTATTGCGTATTATATAACAACCAGAAGAATTTGAGCAATTTCATTGGCGGACATATGCAGGGAATGAGGTCACAGAAAATTTCTTGTTTATAAAAACAAACAAATGGCGGATATGTTTGAAAATTTATCGCAATGCCTCCCTGAATGGGAAAATAAAGATATTCACAAAGACCTAGTTGAGGCAACGTATTTGAGCAAAAAGAAAAGAAAAACCCGGTTTTCAAACATTAATTTGTACTTCGTCTTTGATAACAAAATTTCAACAAAATTGATCAGCCATTGCTTGTTTATTTTGTTAGCCAATCACATTTTATCACGTGATTTAAGCTAGCCAATAGCATCTCTTCAATTCTATAGATCACGTAAGCCTGATATTTGCGAAATCTAGACTTTTTAATGTTCCAAGTGTTGGGTGCAAGGGAAACAAACTGTTTGACCATTTAATTTGAGAATTTTTTTGATTTTATTGTATAACTCGCCCCGGTGGCTCGTGGTCACTTTTTTAGTTTTTATCACAAATGACGTCTTACCCGTGTATCTATAACTGTATAGACAACAGTTAAATGTTATCTATTTGTTAATTATTATATGGCAATATAACTAGGTAGGAAAGAACTACCAACTTTCATATCATTGATCTTGATGTCTGAACTGGATGTAACGTAAACTATGTATTTTCGAAAAAAACGAAAATTGTTTCGCTTGAGTGCCTGTGTAAACTTAACAGCTCGACTTGTGCAAATTGTAGTTTTGCATATCATCTCAAACAGCAAAACACTTGTGGCCTGGATGTACTTGCATTTATGTTCAATTTATGTGCCCTATAATCACAGTGCTTTTGTGAGTAGAATATAAAGGAATAAGCAAATTAATGTATTTTTTACAAGTCTCAAAGCATTACCATACATCATAGACGTAACAACAAAATAACAGAGCCCAAATGCTGACTTAAATGACATTATCTGTTGTCATTTATCCACACTAAAGTAAACATGATTTGTATTAGTTGAATGAACTAATTATCGTACTCTTTACAAAACTTTCACACAAATAAGATATATGTGTAGTCTTAGCTATAAAATTCACATTCAGTAGGCAATCACAATCATCAATAAGATGTCATTTATGCGAAGGAAGCAAGAAACTTCATGTAATGTACTTATATTTAGTCCATAGCCGAAGGACAATTGATTATTTGGTTGGCTCAAATTCATATATGCATGTTATAAACTGTAGAAAACAATAGATGACCTTGATTTAGTACATTTGGCAATGTGTCTGTAAACCTAGTTCGGGTTGACCAAAGCCATGTGAGGGAAATTTGGCGGGGGACAAGTAGCAAGGCTTCACGTGCCGTCCCTGATTTCGACTGATTGCTACAACACGCGCCACACTTCCAAACTTCCAGCCCGAGTTTGGATCGCCCTGACGCGACAACAAGATATGTGATGATGATGATGATGATTTAGTCTACTTAAGTATTTATTTGAGATGTTTATCTGTTCAGCTCACTATAGTCACAATACTTTGTTGTTGAGTTGAATGGAAGACAAAAATCGAAGGAATTGCTTTTTTCAACAATTCATGTATAAATTACAAATATTCTTCGTGTGAATTTGCTGATATTTTCAACCACAAGCAGGGAAATGCAATGAAATATTTGCAATGTGGCACGTTCAAATTGTTACTAGCAAAGCCTTCACGTTTTCAAAGATTAAGCAGTTGAAAGTCTGCACAGAATTTTTAGAACAAATTTTTTTCGGACCGCACTGGTCATTGCTGCATTTGACTTGGTGCTTCAAGCCTTCTTTCATATATAGGAAAAATCAAATCTTGATAAAATTTTATTCGCAATCCGTAGAAATTTGTATAAATAATGTACAAATATATTTATATGATATTGATCAACGTTCAACCGTCTACTTCATTTTGTGGCCATGTATTGGCCAGGCTACCCACATGTAGGCGTTACTTCGTTTTGTGGCCATGTATTGGCTAGGCTACCCACATGTAGGCGTTACTTCATTTTGTGGCCATGTATTGGCTAGGCTACCCACGTGTAGGCATTACTTCATTTTGTGGCCATGTATTGGCCAGGCTACCCACATGTAGGCGTTACTTCATTTTGTGGCCATGTATTGGCTAGGCTACCCACGTGTAGGCATTGCTTCATTTTGTGGCCATGTATTGGCCAGGCTACCCACGTGTAGGCATTACTTCATTTTGTGGCCATGTATTGGCTAGGCTACCCACGTGTAGGCGTTACTTCATTTTGTGGCCATGTATTGGCTAGGCTACCCACGTGTAGGCATTACTTCATTTTGAGGCCATGTATGGGCTAGGCTACCCACGTATAGGCATTACTTCATTTTGTGGCCATGTATTGGCTAGGCTACCCACGTGTAGGCGTTACGTACCTATTTTTTGCGAAATTCCTTGCGCTTGTCGAAATTACTTGCAAGACCTCTCTTCTGCTCTCAACTCAAAAACTCATGAGAAGTGTACACTGACGAGCTTCGTTTTCCGTGGCAAATTAAGCAAATTAGTTGAACTGTTCATTTTTGGCAATAATATCTCTGACAAATAATCTGACAATGAGATTTTCATTGAAAGAACTCGATGACTGCTTCACTTGAGAAAATGCGGGTTGAAATTTTTTTCAGGCAAACAGCCTCACCCAACCTCAATCGAGCCTTGCCCCGTATGCCTATGATTAATTTTATATTGTGTTAATGGATGCTTGTTATAAAGCTGTACAAAAATATATTGCATATCGTACATAGGAGATGCAAAACAGGCTTTTCCACCCCAAAGCGGTCAATATCCTCCTCCACAAGGTTACTCCCAACAACCAGGCTACCATGCTCAACCAGGCCATCCTGCTCAACCAGGCTATCCTGCTCAACCAGGCTATCCTGCTCAACCAGGCTATCATACTCAACCAGGCTACCAAGCTGTACCTCTGCAGCAGCAAATGTCCAATATAAACACAACCACAATTGTGGCAACACAACCAGGGCCTGTAGTCGTAACTGGAATGATGTTTGGTGAGGCACCAGTTAGCATGGTGTGCCCTCGTTGCCAGGCCCAAATAGTTACATCAACTGTGTATCAAGATGGCTCATTTGTGTGGCTAATGGCTGCCATTCTGTGTTTCATTGGGTAAGCTGTTCAGTAATATTCTTTGTATTTTGTTCCATTATATGAAACATTAAATACTTTCAACTTGTATTGTCGTCGCGTCACTAACTTTCATGGTTGTAAGTAATAAAAAGAGAAAAGAATTTTGAAAGATAAATTTAAAAACATTCAAGCTTTTTATTGAACGTCATACTTAGAACACTTATTGAGTCGTTTTGATTGGTCAATTCATTTGGGCTATAAATACAGTTGCAAAATAATAGTTGTAGGTAAAAATCCCTAATTGAAAAATATGACTTTCCCAAGAAAGTTAGCAACATTACGTTTTGTAAAATTGGAGGAATATGGCACGAAATGATTTCTATTTATTAAGTATTAAGAATTGTTTTGGGGAACGATGCTTATCTTTTCTAATCCTGCTGTAGTTGCTGGCCGTGTTGTCTTATTCCGTTCTGTGTTGACGGCTGTAAGGACGTGACACATCATTGTCCAAACTGCAGAAGCCATCTTGGTTCTTACCGCCGAATGTAATCAAAAGAATTTGTTTCGAAGTTCTGGCAATAATTCAAATTTCATTTTTGTTTAGTTTCAATAGACATGTAGCACTAGTGTAACGTCTATGACTATGATGATATAGTTGGACTTTGGATAACAATACCAATACCTCTGTCGCACGTTCGTTAATATTTTCGTTGCGGGAACTTTTATAGTGTTCAATTATAGAGACGAAGACTGAAGAATCTTTAGTATGACTAGTATTTGATAGTGATAGTTGTTGCGAAGAAGAAATTGCCAGTTATCAATAACGCTAAAACTAGTCAAATGGGACTTTTTCCCAAGACTTTATTCACATTGAAAACTTATGCATAGCGACCTCTAAAGACTACCTGCTCTCGGTAGTGGCAACATCAATACTCGTTTTTGTAAGCAAAACGCATCACATATTTTGGAATTTGTATTGGTATTGTTATAGGAAGTCATACTTATAAACTCTCTAATTTTAAAACATTGTATTTACCATAACCTTCTTTTATCATCATATATAGTATTTCATGAAAGTCAGCATCAATTTCGCACTAGCATACACACGAGTTATAACAAATTGTGCATTTTATGATTGAATTGTGTATCTATGGTAAAATTTGCATTAATAATAATTTTCTGAGATCAGAAATAAAGATGTGTCAATTAAACTTGAGGTGTCTATTTTCTGATGAATTTTATCATGGAATTCTTGGGGACAACAGGTATTTTTATAAAGTCATTTTATTTCACTAGATTGGTCTACACCTGAGTTTGCATATCAGCCTGTCATTACTAGCAAATCGATATGAGCTCAATCAACGAAATCAATTTTGGTCCAAACACAATACACATCTTTTATTTCTAAAACATGAAGTATTAGTACAAACACAGTAAACATCTTTTATTTCTAAAACATGAAGTAATTGTGCAAACACAATACACATATTTAATTTCTTAAACATGAAGTATATGAAGCAAACAATTACTGTGACGATAAATGGTAAAATGTTCAGTATATTGTTCAAACATCCACAGACTACGTGGCTTGCGTCCATAAGGGTGATTTCGATGTTAAACTCATAAATTCAGAACATTCTTCTTCACAGGCCTGTAATCATCGCTTTCGTTGATTTTTTGACATATGCAACGAGATGGTGGACAGAGACCATGAATACAATTATCGTTACACCATTTTTTGATGAATTCAGCATATTTGCTCCAGGGTTGGGCTGCTTCGCAAGACCCAGGACTTACTCTCTCGACATTTCCCCCTTCATCTTTTTGATTGAATGTATTACTTCCGTTCTTTGCCTCACCATCGTTGTATGTATTACTTCCGTTCTTTGGCTGTCCTTTGTTTAAAACAACGTGTTCAGCCTCGTGTGTATCTTGTTCTTCATTATTCAATCTAAGACCTTCGTGCTCTCTGAATTTCACTCGTAGACTCTCCTTTAGTAGGTTGTGCAACTGGTCATTGGACACGTCATTTTGAGCGATTTCATTGTGTCCATCTTCACTCTGAATTGATCCGGCATTGATAACTTTACGATGAAAGTTGTTTATGGTGTTTAATCCATCGACATGCTCACAAACACAACGAGTTTTAGGACAATATCCTCTGATGCAGTTATTGTTGCACCATTCATCCATTGCGTCATCACCTGCCCACTCCCCCACCGCTTTACACGATCCGGGTTTTATTTTTGACCCCTCGGGTGATATGGCAACAGGCGTCGTATCAACTGCCTCACTCGGAGTTGATGTTTCATTTGGTGGCGTGTCTGTAGTGATCTCTGTAGGTTTCTCTTCAGAATCTACAAACACCCCTCCTTCTAATTCCTTTGTCACCTTTGTGAGCAATGGGTTCTTCTCGCCACATTTTCCTGTGAAATCATCCAAATCGAGGGACCAGAACATCGCGCCTCGAAGACCTAACGAAATCGCCGATTTATTTTGCCATAATTTACATCTCATTAAAATCTCTAATTAAGTCTCTCTACTGTTCATGTTGGAGTCGAATGTTCAAAATAATTGTGCATATGGTGTTGACCTTACTTATAGCCTTACGACAAACTTACGAGATTATCTTCAGGTACTGTCTTGTGTAGAAATCATCTGATGTGTGGTTTTGGGTTTAATGATTTTCGTTTATGTAAAATGCTTACCTTCTTGTTTGATTAAGTCGACTTTACTTTGCAGACTATTCGGTGTGTCGTAACCAATCCATACATCATCAGCGTATGCGTACGATGCACCAGCCGAGCTTTCTTCGACGGTCGTCAAAGATTTGTCAGAGCAAATCTCGTAGTAGGCCAAAAAGCCTGCTTCTTTTGTATACGGACCTTTCACGGGAACTCCATCTGCTTCGGAACCAATGTCGTGATTAGATGCTGAGACTAGTTTGAACGCCCGTCCATAGAGGCCCATTCCCAACGCAATCTTGTTGGCTGGCATTCCATTCTCTATCCAGTTTTAACTGAATCTGGTACGGTCAGTTTATCATCACCTGAAAGATGAACATGAATAATATTTAAACTGAATCTGTTACGGTCAGTTTATCATCGCCTGAAAGATGAACATGAATAATATTTGAACTGAATCTGTTACGGTCAGTTTATCATCGCCTGAAAGATGAACATGAATAATATTTGAACTGAATCTGTTACGGTCAGTTTATCATCGCCTGAAAGATGAACATGAATAATATTTGAACTGAATCTGTTACGGTCAGTTTATCATCGCCTGAAAGATGAACATGAATAATATTTCGACATAAACTGGTTTCCGAAATGGGAATAGTAGGAAATCTGGTGAATGGAATTATAGCACTCATTTGAAAATACGTAGGTCATCAAAGAGTGGGTATTTATTTGCCTCAAGCCAATGGTAATTCATTTTAAAAATATGATGAGAACTTAGAATTATGTTCCAATACCTGTCATTGCTGTGTGGTGTCCAGTAATTTTCTCCCAACTACCATGCAAATCATACGTCATCAGATTGATCCAATCCAAGCTCTTGCTGATTCGTGCCACTTCGTATGCCTTGGTAACTTTTTCAGTAGGGGCGGCTGCCACTGCAGCTGTAAGGTATAGTCGGTCGTTTCCGGAGAGTTCCGATTCCTGTGCGAACGCTTCCACGAGCTCTTCGACAAGTAAGCTGAACCTCTCCCTATCTTCAGGCGGAGAATTACCTCTATGCGCTGGGTATTCCCAATCCAAGTCAAGACCATCGAAGCCAATTCGTCGAAGGAATTTAATTGCAGACTCGATAAATATCAGTCTTGTTTCTGGTGTACTTACCATGTTGGAAAATTTGCTTATGGCACCTGCCTCGTGGTTCCAGCCTCCAACTGCCAACAATAACTTAAGTGATGGATACGCCTACAAATATAAAACAACTAGCATGATTTAGTGTTGATGCGAAAATTTGCGAAGGGCAAATCATATCTGCGGCTTTTGATTTTCGTGCCCCGTCTGCTCTAAAGCAAAGAACACAATTGAAAACTGGTAGTTAACACTGTTTGTCACAGTTGTCAGGTGGATCGTTGCAAATAGTTCTAGATATTTTGCGGGACTTTTAGTCCACAAGTGACCAATCTTTCTTCTTGAAACTCGTTCTGATTTTGGGTTTAGTTCACAAGACTAGATTTCATGGCCAAACTATATATTGAAGCCTGTTTCGTTTAAAAGGAAGGTTAAATATTTAAGTGAATATGGCTTCAGTGACAGTCTCTGGTTTATCCTTGAATTCTAGCAATTAGATTTAGGGAAGACATTGTTCTCTCTAACCTCGTTCATTACCCACATGCCATCCTTTAGTGTACTGTAACTCACCTGTTGAATTTCTCTGAATTTCTTAAACATTTTATCGTCGTTCCATTCAATACTTTTCAATTCATGGTTTTCAATCTTTGCAAAAGCATAAATAATATGGGTACATAATGAAACATCGATATTTTCTGGAAAGTATTCCATTGGACTTGTTCGATACTGTGCCCAGTTTGTGTAGTAACACACTCTAACAATTTTCTCAGCTCTTGCCAAAGATGCTGACAGGGTAATCATCAAAACATAGAGAAAGTTCATTTTGGTCAAAGATGGCTCCCACAATCTATTAATAAATGAAAAATTACAACGGTCTATAGGTGTTACAGATTTCACAGATATCGATGAACATACTTGAATTTCTTCTGTCTTCTTGAACTATCTTCTTTCAATCTTGTATGGCACTGCTTTTCTGGGCTTCGGTGATCAATAAAGAATGACTTTTTCTCTGCAAGTTATTCGTTTATAAAAAGATTGTTTGTTTTGTATTTCTGGTGTTTTGTTCAAATCGATCCTAGTTTGAATACAGCAACTTGTTTTCTAGACAGTTTTGTTTGAAAAACCTGTAGAGAAAAGCTGTTTAAAAAACGTTGGTTACTCTGTCGTGACAATAGACGTGTTGCGATGTCCGTATTTAGGAATTTGGTCCACGAACCTTGAAAAGACGACAGTTTCATTAATATAAAATAATAATAAGATCGCAATTTTTTCTCTCAACAAAACTGAAGATTTTAGAGAAAAACTTGATAAGACAGTGGAAAGCAGATAGCTTTTGATCTAAATTCAATATAGAAGCAAGAGACCTTATTATTTGAGGTAGTGTTATGAAATATTAGTGAGCAAAGATATGACAGGATATTCCCATTCGCTAAACTTTGTCGTAATGAACATTGACTTGATCGAGAAAGTTTCGTAGAAAGCAGAAACTGTGTAAACACTTAAGCAGTGCGATAAACCGTGTGAATTTGCAGGTCTGAAAGCGAAACATGATCTGAAAAATACTTCTTGTATACTCAAATTTTTCATTTATGTCATCACCAAGATACCATTAAAACAGTACTGTTACGCTTTTATTCGAAACTGTGTTCACTCTGAATTGAATTCTATTTCATTTCCTACACAAAAATTACAAAGAAAGAGTATGAAGAGTTGACGTGTCAAAACTGTCAGGTAACTTCCACTGGCACCAAAAAGGGTTCTATTTTAGTTCGGCAATTCTCACTTTGTTCTGTTCTAAAACTAGGTTTATGACCTAACTACCAGAGGCGTACTGTTCTTTCGGGGGATTTACGTTCCTCTCGATTGTGGAGCAACCTTAACGTGTCAGGCTTTCAGTGACGCCAGCAAATTTTTATTGGTCTTATTGCTTGTAGCTTCTGTAAAGGCAATCACCTGAAATAACAGGCTCTTCTAACCATTGTTGTTTAAATATACAATGGAAAATTTCTTCAGTTTGGGAGTAGTGAACAAATCGTTTCTCCTGGGAGTGTGTGTGGTTGACCTCTCCCCCCCCTGCTCCTTCGACCTGTTCATTTTCAAAAATAATTTATTTCTTCATATTTTACGTAGGTAGAACGACTAAATAACATCAGTTTTTTTTTCATACATTCTGCTGTCTATAATAAGTAGAGAGTAGCGATTATTTATTTTGTCTTAAAAACGTAGCAAGATTGTTCAAAATCGCTCAATCATTGGTGTTCGACTCGAAATGGTGAATTCTTTGGCAACATAAGACACCATCCTTGATAAGGCTGTACAGATGGTATGTTGTCATCATTCTCGTGAATGTTATAACCCAGACATCCAGCAACTAACGCAGCCTCATCAGCTAAACCTGACGGATGTGAAAGAGTTAGCGGTACCGTGACAAGTCCACCTGTAAACTTATCGATACGTACAGAATATTCTGTTTTTTCCATGAACCGTGGGATCCATCCTTCATAGCGCCGAAATCCTGAACCAAAGTTTTCTTCGCTGACAATTTTTGACCACCATTCGCAATCAGGTTCACCACAGTAAGTTGCAAGCAGTTTTTTAAATATATTTTCTGCCAGTTTCCACCAATTTTGTGGTAAACACAGCTCAAGCTCAATCGGTTTAAGAAGATTTTGGAGTGCATCTAGTTTTTCAATAAGTTTCCTCCAATCTTCCTCAGTGCCAAGCATTTCAACAGCTGGTATGCCACACATTAAACACATTCTATAAAACAATAAAAATGAAACTGTTTCATCATTCATGTTATCACATAAAGCATTGTATAAATTGTGACCAATTTGTCTCGTGCATATTTTGCAAGGACTGTGAAAATCCAGGTCCCGGAATAAATACATAAAAGTTGCCACCTGTATTCAAAGAACTCCTGTAATGAAGACATCAAAGCGATTTGCGATACGATCTTTTGCACTGGTGTGCTTGATGAGAAATCAGCAGTTATCAGATCAACATAACCAGGAACTTTGACATTCTTTGATATTTCATGTGACATGGTATCAAAAAATGAAGAGTAGTTTACATCATAGATATTATTAGAATCCACTTCTACATTCAATGCTTTCTTGCCTAAAATTTGTTAAATTCATAGATTATGAAAGTGCATTTACAAAAGTGTTTTGTTCATAACAGGCCATTGAACTAAAATACATGAAACGCTACCTGTAATACAAAACGCCAATAATTTTTGAAGCCGTGATTTTACCCCTGACACGCATGTATTGTCAATCGATTATTACTCTTCAAGAGAAACAATACACACATGTGTCTGGGGTAAAATCTCGCATGTCTGGGGTAAAATCTCACGTGTCTGGGGTAAAATCTCGCATGTCTGGGGTAAAATCTCACGTGTCTGGGGCAAAATCTCGTGTGTTTGATGTAAGATTTCGCTTCAATTATTTGCTTCAGGTAGCGTTCCATGTATTTTAGTTCAATAAAACATAACAGCATATCTGAGCCATAGTTTCTGGAGGGGGGGAGGGCAGTAAATATTTCCCAAGCTCACCAGATTTCAAATGACATGTCATTTCTTTCACTAGTATTTTTCAACCAACTAACATTGAAGACTTGCCCAAATTTTTAATCTTAAAACTGTCTTGGGGCTTTACATCCCATAGAACTATGAGTAAACAGTAGATCTATCAAGATCTTCAGTTTCACATGCACGGCATTCATAAATGGGCCTTGCACAAGTGGTCATACATACATAAGAAAGTAAAGACAGGGAGAACATTAAGAGGTGGTGCTATGTGTTCCATTTGAGTGTGTCTAACTGTCGCGGGTAAGAAGTCGCAGGTCGCGGGTAAAATGTTGCAGGTATAAAAACACTTTTTTGCATGGTAAAGTTTAAAAGAAGTCGATGTTAAATTCTCAGGAATTCTTTATTTCTATGTATGCCCATTTTAATGTGCTCTATGAATCAACGTTCTCTGCTGTCAACATTAAAATATGTAACGTGCGTTTGTCAGACGAAACGTCGAGTTTCAATTAATGGTTTCTACTGGTAAACCAGAGGCGTAACTAGAACAGTTTATCAATGTAAAATCGTACAAGCATGTCAATCACATGACCAAAACCTGTTCAATATTCATATAAAAGAGCAGTACTGTACATTTATAAACACTATATCTAAAACATTTCTATACATGCCAACCTTCGTGTTCAACAAACATCTTCCGTACTTTTTCATCTTTTGAATGTTTGTCAATGGCGATGGCGACCTTTCTGATGATAACAAACCACCAATCTTCGGGAGACGTTCGCAGTTTCCAGTGATTATTATAAGCCAACAAAATTGACGAAAATAAACCAACGTCTGTACTTGAATGGATCAAATCATCAGAACCCAGGGGTTGTCAATAATTGATTGCAATTAAATTGGTCTGCCCAATCAATTAATTTTAATTGGAGGTGCGCCCAATCAATTAATTTTAATTGATGCTTTGTCCAATCAATTAATTGGTTACAAATAATTGCAATTAATTGAAACTCGATTAATTTTGACAACCCTTGTATACTTTGTCTACATATCTTTTTAGTACTAGAACGCACACTAACGCTAATATCGTATAGAAATAGGTAGGTCTATTGTACAGGCAATAGGTATATAGCAACAGTAAATATATTTAACTTTTTTCTCTATGTCATAGGCCACACATTTAGGTTCTATAAGTTTTCGGATTCCCATTAAGAATGAAAAAGCGAAGAAGAAAATAAAAAATGTAATGTCAACATGGCATAATTCGAGTTTTTCGAAAGTGTAGGCCTACAAAAAAAACAAATTTAGAAATCTAACAAGAATACAAATACAATCAATTAATGCCAATCAATTAATTGTAATTGGAGGTGCGCCCAATCAATTAATTTTAATTGATGCTTTGTCCAATCAATTAATTGGTTACAAATAATTGCAATTAATTGAAACTCAATTAATTTTTGACAACCCTTGTCAGAACCCAACGTGACACTTCGATCGCCAACATTTTCGCGAATGTTTTCGTTTTCTGTGTCTTTTTCACTTCGTTTGAGCTTCCTTTCAAAATTTTTAGCAACTTCTTCAAAAAAATACTTGGCTTCGCCACGACGTCCTAAGTCGTTAGTCTCGTCTTTTAATGAAAGAGGTTCCAAAAGTTCTGCCAGTGTAATACACTTCATGACTGTCACGGGCTTGGAGAAGCGTTCCGAAAATCTGCCATCGACTGAGTAGCCACGTTTATCTGATGATCTACGGAAACGGAGTTTCTTAAGGAAAGCCATTTCGGAAAAAATTTGGTCAAGAAAAAATCTCCGTTGAGAAAGCAAACCAAAATTGAGAAACACGTGTTTATCACAGTGAGCTCAGTATTTAAATAACTGGAATGATATTTAAATACTGAGCTCTAAATAACTGGAATGATATCTGAAGCCAAAAATTGAAGCCAAAAAATATTTGTCGTCGTCATTCGTGATCACTCGTGTTTCTCGCGTGTTCATAAACAATTTGTATTTTTTCGGATCGTAGATCTTTAGTTTGACCTCAGTTGATTCATTTTACTACTCAGTTTCATCTTCACGAAGAAAATCTTTTAACTATATTTATTTCAATTCAACGTTATCCTCAGTGCAAAAGTATTATTACGTTTTTCAAATAAATTTAAAGGATTTGTTGGTATGAATTTTTATTCCAAAAAATTTACCTATAGAATGAAAACATCTTATAGCTACTATATATTTTTGTCATATACAGTCGATTTGCTCTTACGCTGCGGTTTTCCTTTAAAACATATTAAAGTCTTTAAGGATATTCCATTATTGGTATCGAGACGACAACCATTTAGTATTTAAAGCACTATCAACATCGATGAAAATGACAAAAAATTTTTCGCTCCGTAAAAAGTTAAAATGCGAGTTATCGACTCAATACTTTTTATGAAACTGGATATTCAAGTTTCTTTTTTCTTCGGAAAAACGATCTGTTTGCGGATGGTAGTTCAGTAAAGCAAATTTATTGTGAGAAAAAAATTCCCGGTCGAGAAAAAAATCCCGGTTGGGCTGCTTCGCAAGACCCAGGACTTATTCTCTCGCCATTTCCCCCTTCATTTTTTTGATTGAACGTATTACTTCCGTTCTTAGCCTCACCACCGTATATATCCTCTTGTGCCTTGTTCAATCCATGACCATCTAATTTATTACCTGTAATTAATAGTCTTTTAATAGTCTGCCATCTTTTTATTACCTGTCAGCGGTAGTCATCTGAAGATATACCAACCTGGACGATCTACATTTACAAACATGTAATTTACTACCCTTCTTTAAAACCACGTGTTAAGCATCGTATATATCCTCTTGTGCCTCGTTCAATCCATGACCATCTAATTTATTATCCTTGTTTAAAACCACGTGTTCAGCATCGTATATATCTTGTTCATCATTATTCAATCTACGACCTTCGTGTTCTCTGAATTTCGCTCGTTGACTCTCCTTTTGTAGGTTATGCAACTGGTCATTGGACACGTCATTTTGAGCGATTCCATTGTATCCATCTTCACTCTGAATTGATCCGGCATTGATAACTTTACGATGAAAGTTTTTTATGGTGTTTAATCCATCGACATACTCACAAACACAACGAGTTTTAGGACAATATCCTCTGATGCAGTTATTGTTGCACCATTCATCCATTCCGTCATCACCTGCCCACTCCCCCACCGCTTTACACGATCCGGGTTTTATTTTTGACCCCTCGGGTGATATGGCAACAGGCGTCGTATCAACTGCCTCACTCGGAGTTGATGTTTCATTAGGTGGCGTGTCAGTAGTCATCTCTGTAGGTTTCTCTTCAGAATCTACATACACCCCTCCTTCTAATTCCTTCGTCACCTTTGTGAGCAATGGGTTCTTCTCTCCACATTTTCCTGTGAAATCATCCAAATCGAGGGACCAGAACATCGCGCCTCGAAGACCTAACGAAATCGCCGATTTATTTTGCCATAATTTACATCTCATTAAAATCTCTAATAAAGTCTCTCTACTGTTCATGTTGGAGTCGAATGTTCAAAATAATTGTGCATATGGTGTTGACTTTACATATAGCCTTACGACAAACTTACGAGATTATCGTCAGGTACTGTCTTGTGTAGAAATCATCTGATTTGTGGTTTTGGTTTTAATGATTTTCATTTATGTAAAATGCTTACCTTCTTGTTTGATTAAGTCGACTTTACTTTGCAGACTATTCGGTGTGTCGTAACCAATCCATACATCATCAGCGTATGCGTACGATGCACCAGCCGAGCTTTCTTCGACGGTCGTCAAAGATTTGTCAGAGCAAATCTCGTAGTAGGCCAAAAAGCCTGCTTCTTTTGTATACGGACCTTTCACGGGAACTCCATCTGCTTCGGAACCAATGTCGTGATTAGATGCTGAGACTAGTTTGAACGCCCGTCCATAGAGGCCCATTCCCAACGCAATCTTGTTAGCTGGCATTCCATTCTCTATCCAGTTTTTAACTGAATCTGGTACGGTCAGTTTATCATCACCTGAAAGATGAACATGAATAATATTTAAACTGAATCTGTTACGGTCAGTTTATCATCGCCTGAAAGATGAACATGAATAATATTTGAACTGAATCTGTTACGGTCAGTTTATCATCGCCTGAAAGATGAACATGTATAATATTTGAACTGAATCTGTTACGGTCAGTTTATCATCGCCTGAAAGATGAACATGAATAATATTTGAACTGAATCTGTTACGGTCAGTTTATCATCGCCTGAAAGATGAACATGAATAATATTTGAACTGAATCTGTTACGGTCAGTTTATCATCGCCTGAAAGATGAACATGTATAATATTTGAACTGAATCTGTTGCGGTCAGCTTATCATCGCCTGAAAGATGAACATGAATAATATTTCGACATAAGCTGGTTTCCGAAATGGGAATAGTAGGAAATCTGGTGAATGGAATGATAGCACTCATTTGAAAATACGTAGGTCATCAAAGAGTGGGAATTTATTTGCCTCAAGCCAATCGTAATTCATTTTAAAAATATGATGAGAACTTAGAATTATGTTCCAATACCTGTCATTGCTGTGTGGTGTCCAGTAATTTTCTCCCAACTACCATGCAAATCATACGTCATCAGATTGATCCAATCCAAGCTCTTGCTGATTCGTGCCACTTCATATGCCTTGGTAACTTTTTCAGTAGGGGCGGCTGCCACTGCAGCTGTAAGGTATAGTCGGTCGTTTCCGGAGAGTTCCGATTCCTGTGCGAACGCTTCCACGAGCTCTTCGACAAGTAAGCTGAACCTCTCTCTATCTTCAGGCGGGGAATTACCTCTATGCGCTGGGTATTCCCAATCCAAGTCAAGACCATCGAAGCCAATTCGTCGAAGGAATTTAATTGCAGACTCGATAAATATCAGTCTCGTTTCTGGTGTACTTACCATGTTGGAAAATCTGCTTATGGCACCTGCCTCGTGGTTCCAGCCTCCAACTGCCAACAATAACTTAAGTGATGGATATGCCTACAAATATAAAACAACTAGCATGATTTAGTGTTGATGCGAAAATTTGCGAAGTGCAAATCATATCTGCGGCTTTTGATTTTCGTGCCCCGTCTGCCCTAAAGCAAACAACACAATTGAAAACTGGTAGTTAACACTGTTTGTCACAGTTGTCAGGTGGATCGTTGCAAATAGTTCTAGATATTTTGCGGGTCTTTTTAGTCCACAAGTGACCAATCTTTCTTCTTGAAACTCGTTCTGATTTTGGGTTTAGTTCACAAGACTAGATTTCATAGCCAAACTATATATTGAAGCCTGTTTCGTTTAAAAGGAAGGTTAAATATTTAAGTGAATATGGCTTCAGCGACAGTCGCTGGTTTATCCTTGAATTCTAGCAATTAGATTTAGAGAAGACATTGTTCTCTCCAACCTCGTTCATTACCCACATGCCATCCTTTAGTGTACTGTAACTCACCTGTTGAATTTCTCTGAATTTCTTAAACATTTTATCGTCGTTCCATTCAATACTTTTCAATTCGTGGTTTTCAATCTTCGCAAAAGCATAAATAATATGGGTACATAATGAAACATCTACATTTTCTGGAAAGTATTCCATTGGACTTGTTCGATACTGTGCCCAGTTTGTGTAGTAACACACTCTAACAATTTTCTCAGCGCTTGCCAAAGATGCTGACAGGGTAATCATCAAAACATAGAGAAAGGTCATTTTTGGTCAAAGATGGCTACCGCACAATCTATTGAAAATGAAAAATTACAACGGTCTATAGGTGTTACAGATTTCACAGATATCGATGAACATACTTGAATTTCTTCTGTCTTATTGAACTATCTTCTTTCAATCTTGTATTATGGCACTGCTTTTCTGAGCTTCTGTGATCAGTAAAGAATGACTTTTTCTCTGCAAGTTATTCGTTTATAAAAAGATTGTTTGTTTTGTATTTCTGGTGTTTTGTTCAAATCGATCCTAGTTTGAATACAGCAACTTGTTTTCTAGACAGTTTTGTTTGAAAAACCTGTAGGGAAAAGCTGTTTAAAAAAAGTTGGTTACTTTATTGTGACAATAGACGTGTTGCGATGTCCGTATTTAAGAGTTTGGTTCACGAACCTTGACAATACGACAGTTTCATTAATATAAAATAATAGTAAGATCGCAATTTTTTCTCTCAACAAAACTGAAGATTTTAGAAAAAAACTTGATAAGACAGTGGAAAGCAGATAGCTTTTGATCTAAATTCAATATAGAAGCAAGAGACCTTATTATTTGAGGTAGTGTTAGGAAATATTAGTGAGCAAAGATATGACGAGGATGTTCCCATTTCCTAAACTTTGTCGTAATGAACATTGACTTGATCGAGAAAGTTTCGTAGAAAGCAGAAACTGTGTAAACACTTAAGGAGTGCGATAAACCGTGTGAATTTGCAGGTTCTGAAAACGAAACATAATCCGAGAAAATACTTTTTGTATACTCTGATTTTTCATTTATGTTATCACCAAGATACCATTAAAAGAGTACTGTCTCGCTTTTATTCGAAACTGTGTTCAGACTGAATTGAATTCTATTTAATTTCCTACACAAAAATTACAAAGAAAGAGTATGAAGAGTTGACGTGTCAAAACTGTCAGGTAAATTCCACTGGCACCAAAAGGGTTCTATTTTAGTTCGGCAATTCTCACTTTGTTCTGTTCTAAAACTAGGTTTATGATTTAACTTCCAGAGGCGTACTGTTCTTTCGGGGGATTCACGTTCCTCTCGATTGTTGAGCAACCTCAACGTGTCAGGCTTTCAGTGACGCCAGCAAATTTTTATTGGTCTTATTGCTTGTAGCTTCTGTAGAGGCAATCACCTGAAATAACAGGCTCTTCTAACCATTGTTGTTTAAATATACAATGCAAATTTTCTTCAGTTTGGGAGTAGTGAACAAATCGTTTAACCTGGGGGTGGGGGTGGTTGACCTCTCCCCCTCCCCCCCATGCTCTTTCGACCTCTTCATTTTGAAAAATAATATATTTCTTCATATTTTACGTCGGTAGAACGACTAAATAAAATCAGTTTTTTTTCATACATTCTGCTGTCTATAATAATAGAGTAGTGATTATTTTATTTGTCTTAAAAACGTAGCAAGATTGTTCAAAATCGCTCAATCATTGGTGTTCGGCTCGAAATGGTGAATTCTTTGGCAACATAAGACACCATCCTTGATAAGGCTGTACAGATGGTATGTTGTCATCATTCTCGTGAAGCTGATGACCCAGACATCCAGCAACTAACGCAGCCTTATCAGCTAAACCTGACGGATGTGAAAGAGTTAGCGGTACCGTGACAAGTCCACCTGTAAACGTATCGATACCTGCAGAATATGGTACTTTTTCCATGAACCGTGGCATCCATCCATAATAGCACAAACTTCCTGAACCAAAGTCTTCTTCGCTGACAATTTTTGACCACCATTCACAATCAGGTTCACCACAGTAAGTTGCAAGCAGTTTTTTAAATATATTTTCTGCCAGTTTCCACCATTTTTGTGGTAAACACAACTCATGCTCAATCGGCTTAAGAAGATTTTGGAGTGCATCTAGTTTTTCAATAAGTTTCCTCCAATCTTCCTCAGTGCCAAGCATTTCAACAGCTGGTATGCCACAGAATAAACGCGTTCTATAAAACAATAAAAATGAAACTGTTTCATCATTCATGTTATCACATATGGTATTGTATACATTGTGACCAATTTGTCTTATGCATATTTTGCAAGGACTGTGAAAATCCTGTAGCAGAAATAAATACATAAAAGTTGCCACCTGTATTCAAAGAACTCCTGTAATGAAGACATCAAAGTGATTTGCGATACAATCTTTTGCACTGGTGTGCTTGATGAGAAATCAGCAGTTATCAGATCAATATAACCAGGAACTTTGACATTCTTCGATATTTCATGTGACATGGCATCAAAAAATGAAGAGTAGTTTACATCATAGATGTTATTAGAATCCATTTCTACATTCAATGCTTTCTTGCCTAAAATTTGTTAAATTCATAGATAATGAAAGTGCGTTTACAAAAATCTTTTGTTCATAACAGGCCATTGAACTAAAATACATGAAACGCTACCTGTAATACAAAACGCCAATAATTTTTTGAAGCCGTGATTTTACCCCAGACACGCATGTGCGATCAATCGATTATTACTCTTCAAGAGAATCTCGAAACACTACACACATGTGTCTGGGGTAAAATCTCACGTGTCTTGAGTAAAATCTCGCGTGTCTGGGGTAAAATCTCACGTGTCTGGAGTAAAATCTCGCGTGTCTGGGGTAAATCTCACGTGTCTGGGGTAAAATCTCACGTGTCTGGGGTAAAATCTCACTTGTCTGGAGTAAAATCTCGCATGTCTGGGGTAAAATCTCACGTGTCTGGGGTAAAATCTCGCGTGTATGATGTAAGATTTCGCTTAAATTATTTGCTTCAGATGGCGTTCCATGTATTTTAATTCAATAAAACATAACAGCATATCTGAGCCATAGTCCTGGAGGGGGGGAGGGCAGTAATTATTTCCCAAGTTCACCAGATTTCAAATGACATGTCATTTCTTTCACTAGTATTTTTCAACCAACTAACATTGAAGACTTGCCCAAATTTTCAATCTTAAAACTGTCTTGGGGCTTTACATCCCATAGAACTATGAGTAAACAGTAGATCTATCAAGATCTTCAGTTTCACATGCACGGCATCCATAAATGGGCCTTGCACAAGTGGTCATACATACATAAGAAAGTGAAGACAGGAAGAACATTAAGAGGTGGTGCAATGTGTTCCATTAGAGTGTGTCTAACTGTCGCGGGTAAAAAGTCGCAGGTAAAAAGTCGCAGGTTGCAGGTAAAATGTTGCAGGTATAAAAACACTTTTTTGCATGGTAAAGTTTAAAAGAAGTCGATGTTAAATTCTCAGGAATTCTTTATTTCTATGTATGCCCATTTTAATGTGTTCTATGAATCAACGTTCTCTGCTGTCAACATTAAAATATGTAACCGGTGGTTTGGATATTTAAGATTTGTGTTTGCTATACCTATCCAAATATACATGTGTTGGATTTAAGCTTTAAAGTACTTTATTGTTATAATTTTGCATATAGTTGTGCACTTACCAACTGCCAACCATTCAAGGAATTACTCCTGAACAACTATAGATATTGCGCATTAAGTAAAAACGACAAGTTTTTTTAAAATTAACATGTTTCAACATCTTATGATGCCATCTTCAGTATAATAAATACTCCTTTATTATATTAAAATGGCATCATGAGATGTTGAAACATGTTTATTTAAAAAAAAACTTGTATTCATTAAATGCGCATTAATCAATAGTGCTTTTACGCAGTTACTGTAACTATAGATATGTTGTTAACATGACACCCAGAAGCTATTGAAAAGCATTGCCAAATGTAAAAATTTGCATGCATTGGAAATTGAATTACTTTTAGTTATAAGGGAAACGCAACTTTCCAAAGACGGAAAGTGTAAGTTATACTGATGATACACACAATGTACCCAGTATGTAAATCCTATAATTAGAGGCTGCAAATTTTGGGGACGTTACCGTTGAAAACTCCGTACATCCACTTCAAGTTGTAAACACATTTCGTTTAGGATCATATTTCATAAGCTATGGATAGATTATATAAGTAAAACCGCTTCCATTTTTCCTTGCGCACGACTGGCAAGTTTCTTTTACCTAGCAATAATATGTTCTATATCCATTACATGAATTGTATCCAAATAAATCTTGAATTAATGGTTGATATTTGTGATGACTACTACACTTAGAGCCAGGGTCTATAAGATACACGTTCTCAGGTTCTCTGTTGTCGACAGAAATCCCAATTAGTGTTGCGTAAAATCGTGACTCTTGAGCAATGTGTGTTTGTTCTATGTATCCAAATATAATACTAATATATATACACTAATCACTATCGAAAACATAGTTAGCTTTTCATTAATACCAAGCATCACTAACCATTCAAGATTTACTTGGATACAATCTTTTAGTGCTAATGGCCCTTTGTTGCTAGAGAAAAGCAAATTTATAATCGTGAAAGTGCAAGTTATACATACAAATAAACCAAATCTAATAATTTATATGAACTGTAAATTCAATTGTATAGGAATTTTAACAGCCCTCAAAACTAATAATAATTCCTCTTTTATTAACAACGCTTCGTCTTCTTTATTTGGATAGCTATAACAAACACAAATCTTAAATATCCAAAGCAAGGGTGACATATTTTAATGTTGACAGCGGAGAACGTTGATTCATAGAGCGCATTCAAGTGGGCATAAAAGAACTAAAGAATTCCCGAGAATTTAACAACGGCTTCTTTCAAACTTTTCCATGCAAAAAAGTGCTTTTTATACCCGCGACATTTTACACGCGACCCGCGACAGATACACAAGCTCCATCCACCCCCAGCTTTGTCATGTGATAACATGTTTATACGATTTTACAATGATAAAATGCTGTAGCAACTGAAAATTACATTTGTATACCTTAGGCGATTTGCAAAGTTTGGTAATTGACCATATAATATAAGAAAGAGCTGATTCAAACTTAGAAATCCGCGATAACGTGCGTTTGTCAGACGAAACGTCGGGTTTCAATTAATGGTTTCTACTGGTAAACCAGAGGCGTAACTAGAACAATAATTTATCAATATAAAATCGTATAAGCATGTCAATCACATGACCAAAACTGTTCAATATTCATATGAAAAGAGCAGTACTGTACATTTATAAACACTATATCTAAAATTGGACTTTACAAGTATTTTCATACATGCCAACCTTTGTGTTCAACAAACATCTTCCGTACATTTTCATGTTTTGAATGTTTGTCAATGGCGATGGCGACGTTTCTGATGACAACAAACCACCAATCTTCGGGAGACGTTCGCAGTTTCCAATGATTATTATAAGCTAACAAAATCGAGGAAAATAAACCACGGTCTGTACTTGAATAGATTAAATCATCAGAACCCAACGTGACACTTCGATCGCCAACATTTTCGCGAATGTTTTCGTTTTCTGTGTTTTTTTCATTTCGTTTGAGCCTCCTTTCCAAAATTTTAGCAAATTCTTCAAAGATATATTTGGCTTTGTCACGACTTCCTAAGACGCAGGTCTTGTCTTCTAATGAAAGAGGTTCCAAATTTTCTGCCAGTGTAATACACTTCATGACTGTCACGGGCTTGGAGGAGCGTTCCGAAAATCTGCCATCGACTGAGTAGCCACATTTATCTGATGATCCACGGAAACGGATTTGCTCAAGGAAAGCCATTTCGGAAAAAAGGTGGTCGAGAAAAAATCTCCGTTGAGAAAGCAAACCAAAGTTGAGGAAAACGTGTTTATCACAGTGAACTGAATATAACTGGAATATAACTGGAATATAACTGGAATATAACTGAGACACCCATGGAGGTATGACCATACGAAACTACTATTACTACTGGAATATAGCTGGAATGATATCTGAAGCCAAAAAAATATTTGTCGTCGTCATTCGTGATCACTCGTGTTTCTCGCGTGTTCATAAACAATTTGTATTTTTTCGATCGTAGATCTTTAGTTTGACCTCAGTTGATTCATTTTACTACTCAGTTTCATCTTCACGAAGAAAATCTTTTAACTATATTTATTTCAATTCTACGTTATCCTCAGTGCAAAAGTATTATTACGTTTTTGAAATAAATTTAAAGGATTTGTTGGGATGAATTTTTATTCGAAAAAATTTACATATAGAATGAAAACATCTTATAGCTACTATATATTTTTGTCATACACAGTCGATTTGCTCTTAAGCTGCGGTTTTCCTTTAAAACATATTAAAGTCTTTAAGGATATTCAATTATTGATATCGAGATGACAACCATTTAGTATTTCAAGCACTATCAACGTCGATGAAAAATACAATCGCTCTGTAAAAAGTAAAAATGCGAGTTATACACTCAATACTTTTTATGAAACTGGATATTCAAGTTTCTTTTTTCTTCGGAAAAACGATCTGTTTGCGGATGGTAGTTCAGTAAAGCAAATTTATTGCGAGAAAAAAATTCCCGGTCGAGAAAAAAATCCCGGTTGGGCTGCTTCGCAAGACCCAGGACTTATTCTCTCGCCATTTCCCCCTTCATTTTTTTGATTGAATGTATTACTTCCGTTCTTTGCCTCACCACCGTATATATCCTCTTGTGCCTTGTTCAATCCATGACGATCTAATCTATTATCTGTAATTGACAGTGAACTCTACAACAACTGGAACATTGAGTTCTATAATAACTGGAGGGGAAACGTCAACAAAATTTGTATAAATTATTAGCGCGCGGCCGCGTGGTCAAAAACATGGCGGATTTTGGTGGTCAAAGTCAGCGGAGAGACGCGGGCTCATGAAATAAAATTTTTGGCGCCCACCCTGATTTGACCACCACAATTGCGAGTATAGAAAATATCAAAACTTTTTATTTTCCTAACATAAACACTTTTTTGAAATTTATTTATTAAATTGCCAACTTCTGTGGTTTGCGGATGCTGAAATAGCGACAGAAAAGGAAACATTTCATGACTCCGGTAAGTAGCACAGTATTAGTTTTACTATTTTGTTTTTAACACGATACTTGAAGAGTGTTTCTACTACTAAGTTTTAATTTGAAGTTATTTTGGTCCAGTCTTGTTTGTTCTTCACTTAATCGCTCGCCAGACGTGTCGAAGCTGTCAATTTTTATCGAGTTTTGCATCCATCTTCTATCATCCTGATTCTATCATCTTTTGCATCCTGATTTGAATTGAGTTTACCTCCCAAAAATGGGGCATAATTTGTTCATGTTTTTTTTGAAAAGATGAAGGGAAAGTTTACAACAGAGTTGTGTTGAAATTGAATGCAGTGCCATGCAAAATTAATGAGAACTATGGTATATGTTGTATAATAAAAATAACTAAACTGTTTGCCTGCTCAATTTGACTGACTGTATAGTGTAGACAATTATAATGGGATTGGAAAGTTGGATTTATGCAAACAATTTTAAAGTACTACTTAGCGTTTCTGTAAATGAAATATTTATTGTTATAGTAAACAGGTTACTACTTCAAAACTAAGATAAAAGTAGTGTGTTGAACAATGTGCTAAGATTTGTTTCTACCTTGAAATTTTTGTTCAACAGTAGCTTATGATTGTATCATTAATATGCATGAAAAATTAAACATATTATTGTCTCATCTCATCAAATCCATACTTGGTATGATTCCAGATGATCCACAAATTCACATCGGATGCATTGGTTACAATGAAGTTGAATGTAGAAGAAGCAAAATAGATGGCTTCTTTGTGTCTTATGAAGAATTAGTAGAAATCAATAAAAAGGATTCTTTAAACAAATTGTAAACAAATTTAAATTTGCTCATGGTCAAGCAACCTAGTCAAAGAAGCAAAGTCTGTCTTCAACATGTGACCTTTCCAATTATTTAGTTTCTTTGTACAAAATACTATTTTCGAGAAACTTGATTTGTAAGTCTTTCATTAATATTTTTTACCAAGAGATAAAAGGAACTAATTCAAAGGCTTGATGTAAAATACAAAGATTTAACAAGTTGTTTATCATTTAATTCCCAAATGTTAGTTTGTACATATAAATAATTAGTATTGGTAGCTGTAAGTTGTTTAAGCAAAACAGAAGAGTAGTAGTGCTCGAAGGGGTTAGCATTTTGAAAAATTATATCTTGTTCATGACATATATTACACAATTCCAAAACTGTAAGTGATGCACAATAATATCTATAGAACTTGATAAATTTCTTCACCTACACTGTCAAATAACTATTTTGCCTTCATGCAGCAATAGACAGTGTTTTTGTCAGAGAAACCAATGCACTTTAGTTTCCAAGTTTGTAATTTCAATGGAAAATTAATGTAGTTCTGTTCAGTAATAGATCCAAGATTCTGCCAAGCTGTTTACAAAATACAAATTACCAAGCAACAGTGTCATGGTGTTTTGAATTTTTTTCTTTTTTGTAGCTGTTCTAGTTCAACATACTTTCTTTATGAGTTTTCAGTAGATTTATCAGGTAATGACAATACACTTATGATACTTAACCATGGTAAATTTTTAGTTGACTTATGTCGTAGGACTGAAGCAAACATTTTCTCGCTTCCTTAGGAGCATTTTTACACAAATTTATCCATTTGAAGCAAGAAAAATAGGTGCACCAAACTGTTGACAAACAGTCAAACACACAAAAGCATGAAATAATGTATAAGTTTGACAAGATTGACAGGTCTAGTAAAGAATGCCGTTTGATTTTCACTTTTAAAAGGTTAAAATGTCATAAAATAACTTAAATGTTACATCCAAAATATGCGTTTCTCTACCGTCGATTTTCTTTACTTTGATGTGTGTGTGTACTGTGTTTTTCACGCGCCATGATGAAGCATTATTTTCACATGATATGCTGTCGGTATCGTAATTGGTTTTTTTTTCTCACTTGTTTTCGTTCATACAAACAGTATTAGAAATCAGGAGGGAGTGAATATTGAAAAAAACTTTTAAAGTGGAAGTTTTGACCACCAAAATCCGCCATTACCGCCATGTTTTTGACCACGAGGCCCAGGCCCCTTTGCCCCTCCAGGTCTTATAGAGCTCAATGAACTGGAAGGCTAAAGGCTAATTTATACTTCGTGCGACAAGTGTCGCGCGCCATGTCGCATGAGGGATATGACGTCATATCACCAAAACGGAAGTAACATTTGACAAAATTTCACCGTATTATGAATGTTTTATGCAGTGCGGTGTTTTTTTGAAATTAAATGAGATATGATCTTCGCACTTAGCTGGACAATTTAAGCAATCGTCTCAGGACCTGAAAAAATCAGGTGACTCAACGGGATTCGAACCCATGACCTCTGCGGTGCCGGTGCAGTACTCTGACCACTGAGCTATGAAGTCACACAGTGGCTTCATAGCCGGTGCAGTACTCTGACCACTGAGCTATTAAGTCACACATTTAATTTCACCGTATTGTCGCACACATGCGCCTCGCAAAAAGTTGTAACGTTACAGACATTTTGTCGAATTGTCGCGCAAGATAATTGGCTATCTAATAACACATGGTTAGTCATTTGTGTTTGTCTCAGCATATGTTTATCTCAAATATGGAAAAATATTAAATCATGGATGCATTCGAAGAAAGATTAGCGGAATAAGTTAGGAAATACCCTCATATATATAAGACTCGTCCAGAAGGGATTATAAAGACCTACAAAAACTACGAATTCATGGAAGGAAATTGCGAAAAGCTCGAAACAAATGATGCTGTTTGCAGACAAAAATGGAAGAAAATACGGGACCGATTTACGAAAGCCAAAAAGCGTTTAAATTCGAAGAGTGGCAATCCTGGCGAAAAAATTATACCTGCTATTGTCATTAGCGTGTCGTGGTTGTCTAGCATTTTAGCAGAAATGAATTCATTTGATTCACAAAGAATTTTAACAATGCTGCCAATGCACTACTTGATGTAAATGTCAACATAATTTTGAATTTGTATGCAGATTTCGCGCGGTTGTCGCATGGGTTGTCGCGTTTACTATAAATGCTTTATTTGACTGTCGGATGGCGCGTGCCCATAGATTGCACAAGCCAGAGTGTCGCGCGACACATGTCGTAAGAAGTGTAAATTGGCCTTAACTTGGACGCCATTTTTGAAGCCTGCATGAGCGCCGCCATTGAAGGTACGGAGGCGAAATACATCACTTCGAAATTGCCGAATTTTTTGCAAAAAACAGTGGTCTTCAAGCCAGCTTAATGTCTAAAAATCTTAAAAAATGTTTGGACTTTAATATAAAACAAGTTTGAACGACATTTGTACATGTTTAAGCTTCTTTTTAGAAGGATGAAAAGCGAACTTTGTTTTGGCACGTGAAAACATGCCTTATAAATTGAATACAAAACTGACACCCCTCGTTTTTTTTCATTAAAAGGATGTAAAATGCACTTGTCTAGCCTTATAATATTGTTTGAATCTGTGAAAATGAAGCTGTCAGGGCAAAAATCGCTGTTTTTCGGTAATTTTTGTGTTTCCGTGCAAAATTAGCTCGCCCCAGTCCTTTTTGAAAGTTCAGAGCGTAAACAAAAAGAAAAACACTTTGCAAAATATTTCAAAAAGTTAGCAAAAAATATTTTGAGTTCGTTTTCAAAAAAACTGTCATGCCATATTATTGTGTTATTATTAATTGCACCATTAAAGAGACAAAAGGGTCAAAACCCACTTTAAAAAAAGACAAAAACACAATTGACACTCCATATTCAAACTTTTGAAACACTTAAGTAAAAATTGTAATGTAATACAAGTATGAAAAAGATTATTAGTCTAATATTATAGAATCATCATATATTTTCACAAATATGACCAAACATTTTAAACACACATCTTAAAATTTAATATATTACATATGCATTTATCATCATCTGTATTACAAGAAAAAACTAATTTTACAATCAATATGATATACTATAAAATTTTGATACATGATATAGCTTTGCTTGCTTTATTTTAAAACCCTGTTTCAAACCACTGAGGATGAGGGTTGCTTTTTGGCCTTTATGTAGAGCAGGTTATATTAGCAATACTTGTCATGTTGTACACTTGGCTATTTATTTATAAGCATGAACTTGCTAATAAAATGCTCAATACACAAATATGGATGCATGTCTAATCTTCTACCAGTTCTTAAGAAGTGGGAGAAGTAAATGACAAAAACCAACAATCACCCACTAGTCAAAATTTCAAATCATCACTTTCACACATTACAAAAAGAGCATGTGAAATTCTTACAAAGCAAGTCTAACTTTAAAAGCAATAAAATTGTTATGAAACATGTTATGTTAAGTGGATTGTGTGTATTTTGCACAGCATTCAAAGATACAGACTACCTGTTATCAGTTTTATCTTAAATTTTTGGTCTTTCGACGACAAATGAGAAATTCATATTTCGAAGCAAGTTCTCCCTTTTGTGTTTTATATAATACAGCGTTACGTATACAAAACATGTCTGGGAACGTCCACAATGCATCTTAACACATTAATAACCAAATTTTGCTAACGGTTTTGAAAAAAATAAAGCATTTAGGCTAGCATTCTATTTCCAAGTTAGCAGTTTTTGCAAAACAATCCGTCACGCAAATAAAACAGTCCACGCGAGATATACGCGAAGCGGCAAATCAGCTTCTAAGTGGCTTCAAAAAAGTCTAGGTTTGTTTATAATGAGTTAGCCTTCCAGTTGTTGTAGAGTTCATTGGTAATTGACAGTCTGCCATCTTTTTATTACCTGTCAGCGGTAGTCATCTGAAGATATACCAACCTGGACGATCTACATTTACAATCTTGTAATTTATTACCCTTGTTTAAAACAACGTGTTAAGCATCGTATATATCCTCTTGTGCCTCGTTCAAACCATGACCATCTAATTTATTACCCTTGTTTAAAACCACGTGTTAAGCATCGTATATATCCTCTTGTGCCTCGTTCAAACCATGACCATTTAATTTATTACTCTTGTTTAAAAAAGCGTTTTAGGCATGGTATATATCTTGTTTATCATTATTCAATCTACGACCTTCGTGTTCTCTGAATTTCGCTCGTTGACTCTCCTTTAGTAGGTTGTGCAACTGGTCATTGGAGACGTCATTTTGAGCGATTCCATTGTATTCGTCTTCACTCTGAATTCTATTTAATTTCCTACACAAAAATTACAAAGAAAGAGTATGAAGAGTTGACGTGTCAAAACTGTCAGGTAACTTCCACTGGCACCAAAAGGGTTCTATTTTAGTTCGGCAATTCTCACTTTGTTCTGTTCTAAAACTAGGTTTATGATTTAACTTCCAGAGGCGTACTGTTCTTTCGGGGGATTCACGTTCCTCTCGATTGTGGAGCAACCTCAACGTGTCAGGATTTCGGTGACGCCAGCAAATTTTTATTGGTCTTATTGCTTCTAGCTTCTGTAGAGGCAATCACCTGAAATAACAGGCTCCTCTAACCATTGTCGTTTAAATATACAGTGGAAATTTTCTTCAGTTTGGGAGTAGTGAACAAATCGTTTATCCTGCTGGGTGTGTGTGTGGTTGACCTCTCCCCCCCTGCTCCTTCGACCTGTTCATTTTCAAAAATAATTTATTTTTCATATTTTACGTCGGTAGAACGACTAAATAACATCAGTTTTTTCATACATTCTGCTGTCTATAATAATAGAGTAGTGATTATTTATTTTGTCTCAAAAACGTAGCAAGATTGTTTAAAATCGCTCAATCATTGGTGTTCGGCTCGAAATGGTGAATTCTTTGGCAACATAAGACACCATCCTTGATAAGGCTGTACAGATGGTATGTTGTCATCATTCTCGTGAATGTTATAACCCAGACATCCAGCAACTAACGCAGCCTCATCAGCTAAACCTGACGGATGTGAAAGAGTTAGCGGTACCGTGACAAGTCCACTTGTAAAACTATTTTTATGTACAGAATATTCTGTTTTTTCCATGAACCGTGGGATCCATCCTGCAAAGCGCAGCTTTCCTGAACCAAAGTTTTCTTCGCTGACAATTTTTGACCACCATTCGCAATCAGGTTCACCACAGTAAGTTGCCAGCAGTTTTTTAAATATATTTTCTGCCAGTTTCCACCATTCTTGTGGTATTCCCAACTCATGCTCAATCGGTTTAAGAAGATTTTGGAGTGCATCTAGTTTTCCAATAAGTTTCCTCCAATCTTCCTCAGTGCCAAGCATTTCAACAGCTGGTATGCCACACATTAAACGCATTCTATAAAACAATAAAAATGAAACTGTTTCATCATTCATGTTATCACATAAAGCATTGTATAAATTGTGACCAATTTGTCTCATGCATATTTTGCAAGGACTGTGAAAATCCAGTTGCAGGAATAAATACATAAAAGTTGCCACCTGTATGTAAAGAACTCCTGTAATGAAGACATCAAAGCGATTTGCGATACAATCTTTTGCACTGGTGTGCTTGATGAGAAATCAGCAGTTATCAGATATATATAACCAGGAACTTTGACATTCTTTGATATTTCATGTGACATGGCATCAAAAAATGAAGAGTAGTTTACATCATAGATATTATTAGAATTCACTTTTACGTCCAAGGTTTTCTTACCTGAAATTTGTTTAAAATTCATGAATAATGAAAGTGTTTTTACAAAAATCTTTTGTTCATAACAGGCCATTGAACTAAAATACATGAAACGCTACCTGTAATTCAAAATGCCAATAATGTTTTGAAGCCGTGATTTTAACCCAGACACGCATATGCTGTCAATCGATTATTACTCTTCAAGAGAATCTCGAAACAATACACACATGTGTCTGGGGTAAAATCTCACGTCTCTGGAGTAAAATCTCGCATGTCTGGAGTAAAATCTTACGTGTCTGGGGTAAAATCTCGCGTGTATGATGTAAGATTTCGCTTCAATTATTTGCTTCAGGTAGCGTTCCATGTATTTTAATTCAATAAAACATAACAGCATATCTGAGCCATAGTTTCTGGAGGGGGGGGAGGGCAGTAAATATTTCCCAAGCTCACCAGATTTTAAATGACATGTCATTTCTTTCACTAGTATTTTTCAACCAACTAACATTGAAGACTTGCCCAAATTTTCAATCTTAAAACTGTCTTAGGGCTTTACATCCCATACAACTATGAGTGACCAATGGATCTATCAAAATCTTCAGTTTCACATGCACGGCATTCATAAATGGGCCTTGCACAAGTGGTCATACATACATAAGAAAGTAAAGACAGGGAGAACAGTAAGAGGTGGTGCTATGTGTTTCATTGGAGTGTGTCTAACTGTCGCGGGTAAGAAGTCGCAGTTAGCGGGTAAAATGTTGCAGGTATAAAAACACTTTTTTGCATGGTAAAGTTTAAAAGAAGTCGATGTTAAATTCTAAGGAATTCTTTATTTCTATGTATGCCCATTTTAATGTGCTCTATGAATCAACGTTCTCTGCTGTCAACATTAAAATATGTAACCGGTGGTTTGGATATTTAGGGTTTGTGTTTGTTTTACCTATCCAAATATACATGAGTTGGATTTAAACTTAAAAGTACTTTATTGTTATAATTTTGCATATAGTTGTGCACTTACCAACTGCCAACCATTCAAGGCATTACTCCTGAACAACTATAGATATTGCGCATTAAGTAAAAACGACAAGTTTTTTTAAAATTAACATGGTTCAACATCTTATTATGTTTATTTAAAAAAAAACTTGTATTCATTAAATGCGCATTAATCAATAGTGCTTTTACGCAGTTACTGTAACTATAGATATGTTGTTAACATGACACCCAGAAGCTATTGAAAATCATTGCCAAATGTAAAAATTTGCATGCATTGGAAATTGAATTACTTTTATTTATAAGGGAAACGCAACTTTCCAAAGACGGAAAGTGTAAGTTATACTGATGATACACACAATGTACCCAGTATGTAAATCTATAGTTAGAGGCTGCAAATTTTGGGGACATCACCGTTGAAAACTCTGTACATCCACTTCAACTTGTAAACACATTTCGTTTAGGATCATATTTCATAAGCTACGGATAGATTATATAAGTAAAACCGCTTCCACTTTTCCTTGCGCACGACTGGCAAGTTTCTTTTACTTAGCAATAATATGTTTTATATCCATTACATGAATTGTATCCAAATAAATCTTGAATTAATGGTTGATATTTGTTATGACTAGTACACTTAGAGCCAGGGTCTTTAAGATACACGTTCTCTGTTGTCGACAGAAATACCTGATTAGTGTTGCGTAAAATCGTGACTCATGAGCAATGTGTGTTTGTTCTATGTATCCAAATATAATATTAATATATATACACTAATCCCGATCGAAAACATAGTTAGCTTTTCATTAATACCAAGCATCACTAACCATTCAAGATTTACTTGGATACAATCTTTTAGTGCTTATGGCCCATTGTTGCTAGAGAAAAGCAAATTTATAATCGTGAGAAAGTGCAAGTTATACATACAAATAAACCATGTCTAATAATTTATATGAACTGTAAATTCAATTGTATAGGAATTTTAACTGCCCTAAAAACTAATAATAATCCCTCTTTTATTAACAACGTTTCGTCTTCTATATTTGGATAGCTATAACAAACACAAATCTTAAATATCCAAAGCAAGGGTGATATATTTTAATGTTGACAGCAGAGAACGTTGATTCATAGAGCGCATTCAAGTGGGCATAAAAGAACTAAAGAATTCCCGAGAATTTAACAACGGCTTCTTTCAAACTTTTCCATGCAAAAAAGTGCTTTTTATACCCGCGACATTTTACACGCGACCCGCGACAGATACACAAGTTCCATCTACCCCCAGCTTTGTCATGTGATTAACATGTTTATACGATTTTACAATGATAAATTGCTATAGCAACTGAAAATTACATTTGTATACCTTAGGCGATTTGCGAAGTTTGGTAATTGACCATATAATATAAGAAAGAGCTGATTCAAACTTAGAAATCCGCGATAACGTGCGTTTGTCAGACGAAACGTCGGGTTTCAATTAATGGTTTCTACTGGTAAACCAGAGGCGTAACTAGAACAATAATTTATCAATGTAAAATCGTATAAGCATGTCAATCACATGACCAAAACCTGTTCAATATTCATTTGACAAGAGCAGTACTGTACATTTATAAACACTATATCTAAAATCGGACTTCACGAGTATTTTCATACATGCCAACCTTTGTGTTCAACAAACATCTTCCGTACTTTTTCATGTTTTGAATGTTCGTCAATGGCGATGGCGACGTTTCTGATGACAACAAACCACCAATCTTCGGGAGAGGTTCGCAGTTTCCAATGATTATTATAAGCCAACAAAATTGACGAAAATAAACCACGGTCTGTACTTGAATAGATCAAATCATCAGAACCCAACGTGACACTTCGATCGCCAACATTTTCGCGAATGTTTTCGTTTTCTGTGTCTTTTTCACTTCGCTTGAGTTTTCTTTCAATATCTTTAGCAGCTTCTTCAAAAAAATACTTGGCTTCGCCACGACGTCCAAAGTAGTTAGTCTCGTCTTTTAATGAGCGAGGTTCCAAATTTTCTGCCAGTGTAATACACTTCATGACTGTCACGGGCTTGGAGGAGCGTTCCGAAAATCTGCCATCGACTGAGTAGCCACGTTTATCTGATGATCCACGGAAACGGATTTGCTCAAGGAAAGCCATTTCGGAAAAAAGGTGGTCAAGAAAAAATCTCCGTTGAGAAAGCAAACCAATGTTGAGAAACACGTGTTTATCACAGTGAACTGAATATAACTGGAATATAACTGGAATATAACTGAGACACCCATGGAGGTGTGACCATACGAAACTACTATTACTACTGGAATATAACTGGAATGATATCTGAAGCCAAAAAAATATTTGTCGTCGTCATTCGTGATCACTCGTGTTTCTCGCGTGTTCATAAACAATTTGTATTTTTTCGGATCGTAGATCTTTAGTTTGACCTCATTTGATTCATTTTACTACTCAGTTTCATCTTCACGAAGAAAATCTTTTAACTATATTTATTTCAATTCTACGTTATCCTCAGTGCAAAAGTATTATTACGTTTTTCAAATAAATTAAAAGGATTTGTTGGGATGAATTTTTATTCGAAAAAATTTACATATAGAATGAAAACATCTTATAGCTACTATATATTTTTGTCATACACAGTCGATTTGCTCTTAAGCTGCGGTTTTCCTTTAAAACATATTAAAGTCTTTAAGGATATTCAATTATTGATATCGAGACGACAACCATTTAGTATTTCAAGCACTAACAACATCGATGAAAATGACAAAAAATTTTTCGCTCCGTAAAAAGTAAAAAGGCGAGTTATCGACTCAATACTTTTTATGAAACTGGATATTCAAGTTTCTTTTTTCTTCGGAAAAACGATCTGTTTGCGGATGGTAGTTCAGTAAAGCAAATTTATTGCGAGAAAAAAATTCCCGGTCGAGAAAAAAATCCCGGTTGGGCTGCTTCGCAAGACCCAGGACTTATTCTCTCGCCATTTCCCCCTTCATTTTTTTGATTGAATGTATTACTTCCGTTCTTAGCCTCACCACCATATATATCCTCTTGTGCCTTGTTCAATCCATGACCATCTAATTTATTATCTGTAATTGATAGTCTGCCATCTTTTTATTACCCGTCAGCGGTAGTCATCTGAAGATATACCAACCTGGACGATCTACATTTACAAACATGTAATTTACTACCCTTCTTTAAAACCACGTGTTAAGCATCGTATATATCCTCTTGTGCCTCGTTCAATCCATGACCATTTAATTTATTATCCTTGTTTAAAACCACGTGTTCAGCATCGTATATATCTTGTTCATCATTATTCAATCTACGACCTTCGTGTTCTCTGAATTTCGCTCGTTGACTCTCCTTTTGTAGGTTGTGCAACTGGTCATTGGACACGTCATTTTGAGCGATTCCATTGTATCCATCTTCACTCTGAATTGATCCAGCATTGATAACTTTACGATGAAAGTTTTTTATGGTGTTTAATCCATCGACATACTCACAAACACAACGAGTTTTAGGACAATATCCTCTGATGCAGTTATTGTTGCACCATTCATCCATTCCGTCATCACCTGCCCACTCCCCAACCGCTTTACATGATCCGGGTTTTATTTTTGACCCCCCGGGTGATATGGCAACAGGCGTCGTATCAACTGCCTCACTCGGAGTTGATGTTTCATTGGGTGGCGTGTCTGTAGTCATCTCTGTAGGTTTCTCTTCAGAATCTACAAACACCCCTCCTTCTAATTCCTTCGTCACCTTTGTGAGCAATGGGTTCTTCTCGCCACATTTTCCTGTGAAATCATCCAAATCGAGGGACCAGAACATCGCGCCTCGAAGACCTAACGAAATCGCCGATTTATTTTGCCATAATTTACATCTCATTAAAATCTCTAATTAAGTCTCTCTACTGTTCATGTTGGAGTCGAATGTTCAAAATAATTGTGCATATGGTGTTGACCTTACTTATAGCCTTACGACAAACTTACGAGATTATCTTCAGGTACTGTCTTGTGTAGAAATCATCTGATGTGTGGTTTTGGGTTTAATGATTTTCGTTTATGTAAAATGCTTACCTTCTTGTTTGATTAAGTCGACTTTACTTTGCAGACTATTCGGTGTGTCGTAACCAATCCATACATCATCAGCGTATGCGTACGATGCACCAGCCGAGCTTTCTTCGACGGTCGTCAAAGATTTGTCAGAGCAAATCTCGTAGTAGGCCAAAAAGCCTGCTTCTTTTGTATACGGACCTTTCACGGGAACTCCATCTGCTTCGGAACCAATGTCGTGATTAGATGCTGAGACTAGTTTGAACGCCCGTCCATAGAGGCCCATTCCCAACGCAATCTTGTTGGCTGGCATTCCATTCTCTATCCAGTTTTTAACTGAATCTGGTACGGTCAGTTTATCATCACCTGAAGGATGAACATGAATAATATTTAAACTGAATCTGTTACGATCAGTTTATCATCGCCTGAAAGATGAACATGAATAATATTTCGACATAAGCTGGTTTCCGAAATGGGAATAGTAGGAAATCTGGTGAATGGAATTATAGCACTCATTTGAAAATACGTAGGTCATCAAAGAGTGGGAATTTATTTGCCTCAAGCCAATCGTAATTCATTTTAAAAATATGATGAGAACTTAGAATTATGTTCCAATACCTGTCATTGCTGTGTGGTGTCCAGTAATTTTCTCCCAACTACCATGCAAATCATACGTCATCAGATTGATCCAATCCAAGCTCTTGCTGATTCGTGCCACTTCATATGCCTTGGTAACTTTTTCAGTAGGGGCGCTGCCACTGCAGCTGTAAGGTATAGTCGGTCGTTTCCGGAGAGTTCCGATTCCTGTGCGAACGCTTCCACGAGCTCTTCGACAAGTAAGCTGAACCTCTCTCTATCTTCAGGCGGGGAATTACCTCTATGCGCTGGGTATTCCCAATCCAAGTCAAGACCATCGAAGCCAATTCGTCGAAGGAATTTAATTGCAGACTCGATAAATATCAGTCTCGTTTCTGGTGTACTTACCATGTTGGAAAATCTGCTTATGGCACCTGCCTCGTGGTTCCAGACTCCAACTGCCAACAATAACTTAAGTGATGGATATGCCTACAAATATAAAACAACTAGCATGATTTAGTGTTGATGCGAAAATTTGCGAAGGGCAAATCATATCTGCGGCTTTTGATTTTCGTGCCCCGTCTGCCCTAAAGCAAACAACACAATTGAAAACTGGTAGTTAACGCTGTTTGTCACAGTTGTCAGGTGGATCGTTGCAAATAGTTCTAGATATTTTTCGGGTCTTTTTAGTCCACAAGTGACCAATCTTTCTTCTTGAAACTCGTTCTGATTTTGGGTTTAGTTCACAAGACTAGATTTCATAGCCAAACTATATATTGAAGCCTGTTTCGTTTAAAAGGAAGGTTAAATATTTAAGTGAATATGGCTTCAGCGACAGTCGCTGGTTTATCCTTGAATTCTAGCAATTAGATTTAGAAAAGACATTGTTCTCTCCAACCTCGTTCAATACCAACATGCCATCCTTTAGTGTACTATAACTCACCTGTTGAATTTCTCTGAATTTCTTAAACATTTTATCGTCGTTCCATTCAATACTTTTCAATTCGTGGTTTTCAATCTTTGCAAAAGCATAAATAATATGGGTACATAATGAAACATCTACATTTTCTGGAAAGTATTCCATTGGACTTGTTCGATACTGTGCCCAGTTTGTGTAGTAACACACTCTAACAATTTTCTCAGCGCTTGCCAAAGATGCTGACAGGGTAATCATCAAAACAAAGAGAAAGGTCATTTTTGGTCAAAGATTGCTCCCACAATCTATTGAAAATGAAAAATTACAACGGTCTATAGGTGTTACAGATTTCACAGATATCGATGAACATACTCGAATTTCTTCTGCCTTCTTGAACTATCTTCTTTCAATCTTGTATGGCACTGCTTTTCTGAGCTTCTGTGATCAGTAAAGAATGACTTTTTCTCTGCAAGTTATTCGTTTATAAAAGATTGTTTGTTTTGTATTTCTGGTGTTTTGTTCAAATCGATCCTAGTTTGAATACAGCAACTTGTTTTCTAGACAGTTTTGTTTGAAAAACCTGTAGGGAAAAGCTGTTTAAAAAAAGTTGGTTACTGTCATGACAATAGACGTGTTGCGATGTCCGTATTTAGGAGTTTGGTTCACGAACCTTGACAAGATGACGGTTTCATTAATATAAAATAATAAGATCGCAATTTTTTCTCTCAACAAAACTGAAGATTTTAGAGGAAAACTTGATAAGACAGTGGAAAGCAGATAGCTTTTGATCTAAATTCAATATAGAAGCAAGAGACCTTATTATTTGAGGCAGTGTTGGGAAATATTAGTGAGCAAAGATATGACGAGGATGTTCTCATTTCCTAAACTTTGTCGTCATGAACATTGACTTGATCGAGAAAGTTTCGTAGAAAGCAGAAACTGTGTAAACACTTAAGCAGTGCGATAAACCGTGTGAATTTGCAGGTCTGAAAACGAAACATAATCCGAAAAATACTTCTTGTATACTCAAATTTTTCATTTATGTTATCACCATGATACCATTAAAACAGCACTGTTTCGCTTTTATTCGAAACTGTGTTCAGACTGAATTGAATTCTATTTCATTTCCTACACAAAAAGTACAAAGAAAGAGTATGAAGAGTTGACGTGTCAAAACTGTCAGGTAAATTTCACTGGCACCAAGAGGGTTCTATTTTAGTTCGGCAATTCTCACTTTGTTCTGTTCTAAAATTACGTTTACGAACTAACTACCAGAGGCGTACTGTTCTCCAAGATCCACGTTCCTCTCGATTGTGGAGCAACCTCAACGTCTCAGGCTTTCAGTGACGCCAGCAAATTTTTATTTGTCTTTTTGCTTCTAGCTTCTGTAGAGGCAATCACCTGAAATAACAGGCTCCTCTAACCATTGTTGTTTAAATATACAACGGAAATTTTCTTCAGTTTGGGAGTAGTGAACAAATCGTTTAACCTGGGAGTGTGTGTGGTTGACCACTCCCCATGCTCCTTCGACCTGTTCATTTTCAAAAATAATTTATTTCTTCATATTTTACGTAGGTAGAACGACTAAATAACATCAGTTTTTTTTCATACATTTTGCTGTCTATATTAAGTAGAGAGTAGTGATTATTTATTTTGTCTCAAAAACGTAGCAAGATTGTTTAAAATCGCTCAATCATTGGTGTTCGACTCGAAATGGTGAATTCTTTGGCAACATAAGACACCATCCTTGATAAGGCTGTACAGATGGTATGTTGTCATCATTCTCGTGAAGCTTATAACCCAGACATCCAGCAACTAACGCAGCCTTATCAGCTAAACCTGAGGGATGTGAAAGAGTTAGCGGTGCCGTGACAAGTCCACTTTCAAAATTACTCAACTTTTGATCCATCCTGTGTAGCACAGATCTCCTGAACCAAATTGTTCTCTGGTGACAATTGTTGACCACCACTCGCAATCAGGTTCACCACAGTAAGTTGCAAGCAGTTTTGAAATACATTTTCTGCCAGTTTCCACCAATCTGGTGGTAAATACAACAGATGCTCAATCGGTTTAAGAAGATTTTGAGTGCATCTAGTTTTTCAATAAGTTTCCTCCAATCTTCCTCAGTGCCAAGCATTTCAACAGCTGGAATTCCACACCTCATACCCATGCTATAAAACAATAAAATGAAACTGTTTCATCATTCATATTATCGCATAAGGTATTGTATAAATTGCGACCAATTTGTCTTATGCATATTTTGCAAGGACTGTGAAAATTCTGTAGCAGGAATAAATACATAAAAGTTGCCACCTGTATTTAAAGAACTCCTGTAATGAAGACATCAAAGCGATTTGTGATACAATCTTTTGCACTGGTGTGCTTGATGAGAAATCAGCAGTTATCAGATCAACATAACCAGGAACTTTGACATTCTTTGATATTTTATGTGACATGGCATCAAAAAATGAAGAGTAGTTTACATCATAGATATTATAAGAATCCATTTCTACATTCAATGCTTTCTTGCCTAAAATTTGTTAAATTCATAGATAATGAAAGTGCGTTTACAAAAATCTTTTGTTCATAACAGGCCATTGAACTAAAATACATGAAACGCTACCTGTAATACAAAACGCCAATAATTTTTTGAAGCCGTGATTTTACCCCAGACACGCATGTATTGTCAATCGATTATTTCTCTTCAAGAGAATCTCGAAACAATACACACATGTGTCTGGGGTAAAATTGCACGTGTCTGGGGTAAAATCTCGCATGTCTGGGGTAAAATCTCACGTGTCTGGGGTAAAATCTCACGTGTCTTGGGTAAAATCTCGCTTCAATTATTTGCTTCAGGTAGCGTTCCATGTATTTTAGTTCAATAAAACATACAGCATATCTGAGCCATAGTTTCTGGAGGGGGGGGAGAGCAGTAAATATTTCCCAAGCTCACCAGAGTTCAAATGACATGTCATTTCTTTCACTAGTATTTTCACCCAACTAACATTGAAAACTGCCCAAATTTTTAATCTTCAAACTGTCTAGGGCTCCCATTCCATACAACTATGAGTGACCAGGAAGATCTATCAAGATCTTCAGTTTCACATGCACGGCGTCCATAAATGGGCCTTGCACAAGTGGTCATACATACATAAGAAAGTGAGGACAGGGAGAACATTAAGAGGTGGTGCTATGTGTTTCATTGGAGTGTGTCTAACTGTCGCGGGTAAAAAGTCGCAGGTCGCGGGTAAAATGTTGCAGGTATAAAAACACTTTTTTGCATGGTAAAGTTTAAAAGAAGTCGATGTTAAATTCTCAGGGATTCTTTATTTCTATGTATGTCCATTTTAATGTGCTCTATGAATCAACGTTCTCTGCTGTCAACATTAAAATATGTAACGTTCGTTTGTCAGACGAATTGTCGAGTTTCAATTAATGGTTTCTACTGGTAAACCAGAGGCGTAACTAGAACATTAGTTTATCAATGTAAAATCGTACAAGCATGTCAATCACATGACCAAAACCTGTTCAATATTCATATGAAAAGAGCAGTACTGTACATTTATAAACACTATATCTAAAACATTTCTATACATGCCAACCTTCGTGTTTAACAAACATCTTCCGTATTTTTTCATCTTTTGAATGTTTGTCAATGGCGATGGCGATGCTTCTGATGATAACAAACCACCAGTCTTCGGGAGACGTTCGCAGTTTCCAATGATTATTATAAGCCAACAAAATTGACGAAAATAAACCATCGTCTGTACTTGAATGGATCAAATCAGCAGAACCCAACGTGACACTTCGATCGCCAACATTTTCGCGAATGTTTTCGTTTTCTGTGTCTTTTTCACTTCGTTTGAGCTTCCTTTCAAAATTTTTAGCAGCTTCTTCAAAAAAATACTTGGCTTCACCACGACGTCCTAAGTCGTTAGTCTCGTCTTTTAATGAAAGAGGTTCCAAATGTTCTGCCAGTGTAATACACTTCATGACTGTCACGGGCTTGGAGAAGCGTTCCGAAAATCTGCCATCGACTGAGTAGCCACGTTTATCTGATGATCTACGGAAACGGGTTTCTTAAGGAAAGCCATTTCGGAAAAAGTTTGGTCAAAAAAAAATCTCCGTAGAGAAAGCAAACCAAAGTTGAGAAACACGTGTTTATCACAGTGAACTCAGTATTTAAATAACTGGAATGATATCTGAAGCCAAAAATTAAAGCCAAAAAATATTTGTCGTCGTCATTCGTGATCACTCGTGTTTCTCGCGTGTTCATAAACAATTTGTATTTTTTCGGATCGTAGATCTTTAGTTTGACCTCAGTTGATTCATTTTACTACTCAGTTTCATCTTCACGAAGAAAATCTTTTAACTATATTTATTTCAATTCTACGTTATCCTCAGTGCAAAAGTATTATTACGTTTTCAAATAAATTTAAAGGATTTGTTGGTATGAATTTTATTCGAAAAATTTACATATAGAATGAAAACATCTTATAGCTACTATATATTTTGTCATACACAGTCGATTTGCTCTTAAGCTGCGGTTTTCCTTTAAAACATATTAAAGTCTTTAAGTATATTCAATTATTGATATCGAGATGACAACCATTTAGTATTTCAAGCACTATCAACATCGATGAAAATACAATCGCTCTGTAAAAAGTAAAAATGCGAGTTATACACTCAATACTTTTTATGAAACTGGATATTCAAGTTTCTTTTTTCTTCGGAAAAACGATCTGTTTGCGGATGGTAGTTCAGTAAAGCAAATTTATTGCGAGAAAAAAATTCCCGGTCGAGAAAAAAATCCCGGTTGGGCTGCTTCGCAAGACCCAGGACTTATTCTCTCGCCATTTCCCCCTTCATTTTTGATTGAATGTATTACTTCCGTTCTTAGCCTCACCACCGTATATATCCTCTTGTGCCTTGTTCAATCCATGACGATATAATTTATTATCTGTAATTGATAGTCTGCCATCTTTTATTACCTGTCAGCGGTAGTCATCTGAAGATATACCAACCTGGACGATCTACATTTACAAACATGTAATTTATTACCCCTGTTTAAAACCACGTGTTAAGCATCGTATATATCCTCTTGTGCCTCGTTCAAACCATGACCATTTAATTTATTACTCTTGTTTAAAAAAGCGTTTTAGGCATGGTATATATCTTGTTTATCATTATTCAATCTACGACCTTCGTGTTCTCTGAATTTCGCTCGTTGACTCTCCTTTAGTAGGTTGTGCAACTGGTCATTGGAGACGTCATTTTGAGCGATTCCATTGTATTCGTCTTCACTCTGAATTCTATTTAATTTCCTACACAAAAATTACAAAGAAAGAGTGTGAAGAGTTGGCGTGTCAAAACTGTCAGGTAACTTCCACTGGCACCAAAAGGGTTCTATTTTAGTTCGGCAATTCTCACTTTGTTCTGTTCTAAAACTAGGTTTATGATTTAACTTCCAGAGGCGTACTGTTCTTTCGGGGATTCACGTTCCTCTCGATTGTGGAGCAACCTCAACGTGTCAGGCTTTCAGTGACGCTAGCAAATTTTATTGGTCTTATTGCTTCTAGCTTCTGTAGAGGCAATCACCTGAAATAACAGGCTCCTCTAACCATTGTTGTTTAAATATACAATGGAAATTTTCTTCAGTTTGGGAGTAGTGAACAAATCGTTTACCCTGGGGGGGGGGGGTTGACCTCTCCCCCCTCCCTGCTCCTTCGACCTGTTCATTTTCAAAAATAATTTATTTTTCATATGTTACGTCGGTAGAACGACTAAATAACATCAGTTTTTTTTCATACATTCTGGCTCACATCCTCACCTGCTCCTTCGACCATGGGCCGGTTGTATAAAGCTCTTAACTACTTTTTAACTACACTTTTGCAGTTAAAAGTAGTTAAATTAACCACGCGGTTAAATCGGTTGTATAAAAAGTAGTTAGCGCTAACTGCAGTTAAAAGGTAGTTAAAGTTGACTATACTATGGAGCATAGTTAACTTTTCAAAACATGTTAATTAGTGCACAGCTAACAGTAACTATTTTGTCAATCGTAGTGGGCTCATTTTCTTTAGAATTGACAAAATCAATTGGCTGAGTTGAACTCAAAGTGCACATTTCTTTCTAATGTTTCCAATCACTCTTTCCACATGAACCCTCACATTAGCAATTCGTCTGGTTTGTTCAATTTCAATGCCACCCAACCGTTTTTTTACTCTTATTAAAAGCTGGCATCTTGATAGTTGCACAGTACAAACCAACTGACTCTTGGATATCAAAGCCTTTATCAACTAAGATCACATCTCCAGGTAAGAGCTTATCAAGGAGACCACTGTTCTCAGTCAAATGTTTGTCACTGACTCTTCCTCCCAATAGACAAAAGTCCAAGGAAGCTTGTGAGAATCTGTTGTTTGGCTGCGCTGTAATACTTAACCATAATGCACAGTTGTTTTTCATTGCCAATGTCAGTGCTTTCATCTATAATTAGTGAATAAGGGATATCGGCCAATTCTTGAAGTAGCTGTTCTAACATCGCTGGTCCTAACAAACAATTATTCAATGCAGTACACTTTGTTCTGTGGAGTTTAACATCTTTCCCTGAGACATATTTAAATAACTCGCCAAGATGATCTACGGTGTTTAAGCTAGAATGACACGCGATGTGGGCAGCGATCTTTATCTCTGTAACTTTTAGAGAATTGTCTACTTTTTACTTTGACAACCTAACTCAAATAAGGTTCTTGAACTGGAAAAAGGTTGCTTGTTGCGCTTATGTTTCTCAGTTTTTGCATGAGAAACTAGATCCCCATGATGTGCTCGAATTTGAGTTTTGCACTACTTACAATATGAATTTCCCCCCTAGTTTGATATTTTTCCAATATAATTCACTTTGGATTTGAAAATGGTGGGGGTTGATTGTTAGATCTATGAAAGAAAAGCTAAGTTCGTTTGAATTACAGCTAACGGCTTTTCCTTTTTGATCCCCATATTGTTACAATATATGATTTATATTACAGTATGTTGTGTTTTGCTTATCTCCATGTTAAAGAGGTTTGTGGGAGTGTTGGTTTCACAATAATAATAACAAAGTAACGACAGTGAGAGCTGAATAATTTACGTCAATCGTATCAAACGAGTGGGTAACTTGCAGCAGTTGCAATCCCACAGTTATTATTTTTGTTCCTCGCCATCATTATGTACCCATTCCAGCCCCAAGATTCCCCCCAGCTATTTTTCACGAGCCAATAGTCTTCGCCATTGTAGTTACCATAACCCACAACGAGGACGGCGTGATCAAGACCAAATCTTGTGGAGTTGCAAGATGGCTCATAATACACCCCGTTATCGTAAAATTGAAAGCTACGATGGCGCGCGTTGATAGCAACGGAGACTGGGCCTATTGTAGCCACGGCAACTTGGAGATCGTGCTCCGAGAATTCGGTGATGTCTACATAACCTAGAAGAAAGTAGATTAACTAGATTCTAAGACAACAAAATTCTTGAGTTACCACGAAGAACAAAAAGCAAAATATTTTCACATGTAAATCGTGAACAATAACTTACATGGATAAATTGAGGATAATGTACACAAACCTGTAACTGTAGCATTAACTGCAGAAGCTCTATAATAACAATAACCCAAATCCTTTCCAAAGTAGGGATACATTTTTCCGTGTCTATGCCACCATTTGCTTTAATGTATTCAAAAGCATCATCCATCCATCCTCCTTTACATCCCTTGTTACCATATTTCCTGCTGCAGTCTACTAGATTTTGCTCGCTCAGCGATACCAAGTGACCAGTCTTTTTGAAATGCTGCCCTTCCAATGATCCAGTGGTGCTGAAGGCCCAACAAGAGCCACAATGTCCTGCATATAACAACTCGTTATTGGCAAACATTGTTTATGTGAAGTGTTTAGCACCATCAAGTTTATTCACAACGCTAATGCAGCTGCAAGTGTTTTTTGCCATTCGAAGTCACGTCCTTCGTGATAAGAGAAAGCAAAAAGCGAACGAATGAATAGTTAAAATAAAGTGAAGAATAACGACGATTTTTTTGAGAGCAAACATGTTTCGACATTATCATAATGCCATCTTCAGTGCAGAGTGGTTAGTGTTAAGTAATATGATACGTAATATGATATGAATAAATTAATTACAATGAATAGGATTATGATTCAGTTACTAAATATAAAATATTTACAAAAAAGGAAAAGAAAAATAAGTATTAAGAACTTATAACAAAAATATTATTATAAAGTAAATATAGTGTTGTAGTGGTGAACTTGGATATTTAAATCGGGATTAGTTTTATTAATGTGTAGAGCTTCCTTGATTTTGAGTGAGAAAGTGGATTGATCAGTGCCGATGATTTTAAAACAGGAAGGTGAGAATTTGTTTTTACATGAAGGAGAGGCTTGAAGATGTTTGTAGATAGTGGAGTTTTTGTCTGTGTGAGTATGTTCCTTTATCCTGGTAGATAATCTATATATTTACTTTATAATAATATTTTTTGTTATAAGTTCTTAATACTTATTTTTCTTTTCCTTTTTTGTAAATATTTTATATTTAGTAACTGAATCATAATCCTATTCATTGTAATTAATTTATTCATATCATATTACGTATCATATTACTTAACACTAACCACTCTGCACTGAAGATGGCATTATGATAATGTCGAAACATGTTTGCTCTCAAAAAAATCGTCGTTTTTCTCAAGTGTTTTTTAAAATTGCTGCTAATTAGAAATTAAAGTGAAGAATATATTTAAATTGCCTACAATAGAGTTCCTCAGGCGACTATTCATCCTAAACAAAATGTTCGACTTTAGGTTTCTCCAATACTTCGTAAACAACTAAACATGAATTCCCTAAACCTCATGTATAGCTTTCTCTTCACCGTGCAAGAAAACAGAACGTGTTTGCTTGTAATGGCCACTTCAAAGTTTAATAAGAGGCTGGTTACCGTTGTTATAAAAAAGGAAAATGGCGTGACTTTCGTACCTTGGTCTTTCACTCGTGTGACGTAGCCTTTCGTCCGCCAGTCCACATATTTAGGTAGTTCTACGCCAGTTGGTGCAACGAAGGTTGAGCCGGATCTTTTTATACTAATTCTCCGATTTTTTGCTCCAAGCATCAACGATCGATATTCTGTGGGAGTCAAATCACCAAATTGGTTCATCGCTAACTTAAATTTCGCCTTGCCCTTGTTGTGCTCTTTGATGTACTATAAGAAGTCGATTTGCTTTTTAAAGCTCACGTTTCTAGCTAACGATGCTATCTCTATAGGCAGGGGCAGATAAACTGCAGGTCTATCATAAACGAAAGCATGATGGACTCAGGCATTAATATAAGAGTGTTTTTACATACTTTGTGTTCTCGTAAAGTTAAAATGGTGTTCTTGCAAATGAAAATATTTTTCCTTTAGAAAGAATTATTGCATAATGATAGTAATATTTTTATCATTTGATTTATGCAGTACTTTCTCCGATCGCAGTGAAAATGGAGCGACTCCTGGCTATAAAATTATTGAAATTTTTCATATTTCGTTCAATTGTTCGCATAAAACGCTTAAAAGTAAGAAAAAATGGAAGAATGACTGCGAATGAGTTTCATCTTAGTAACGTGACATTGGTTTGACCAATGTGGGACAATAATAAGACGAACTGAAACTTTTCAAAAAAACGTGTTAGCTACTGTAAAAGTTTTTAGTTAATGCGTGGAAGGACTGTCAGCATACCTCAAGATTCGACTGCCATATTGCTTTACGATACGCTTCAACATTCGGTTTCTCGTAGGTTTTACTGTGAAATTTCTTCCAAGTTTGCCATTCGCCATTATTGCCGTGTAGATCGAGTTTGTCGACTTGATAAGCTTGAAAAATAGTTACCATGTCGCATAACAGAAAGAAAAGAAACAAAGACAACAAAGCCATAATGGATAAAGTCTATTGAAAAATATTGATGCCTCAAACTGCTGCAAGTTCGGAACAAAGATACTAAACATACAGATTATTGCAACATTGATACAATATCTTGCACTTATGAACTTTAAGCTAAACTGTACAACGATTGAGCCAGTGTTATTGCTGGTGAACTACGCATCCTGTCACGTGTAACTCATTTGAAAATATCAAAAGCGAGCAGTTGGCGGATTTTATTGCGCAAGATTACCCGCTGCGATTCTACTTTCAAGTTATTGTTGCACTAATAAATTCTTTAAAAGTTCAAATGTTTCCTTCCAGCGGGAATCCGTGCATGATCATCTGCGATCTGTTGATTCTCATTTTTCAATTTTATTGAATGATAAATGAATTTGGCAAACACTTATTGAACTAACTCCTTCACATTACTCTGAAATTAAATACGAAATTGACTATGTTCTTTTCTCTTCACAAGAGTAAAGATGCTAAATGAAGATATGATCTTCGCACTTTGCTGGACAATTTAAGCAATTGTCTCATGAACCTGAAAAATTCAGATGACTAAACGGGACCTCATGCGGTGCCGGTGCAGTGCTCTGACCAACTGAGCTATGAAGTCACACAGAGGTCAGCAGGTCAATTTTGTTGGGCTCATGTTTTCTCGTGAAAGGAATGTCTTATGAAAGAATGTTTTATGCAGTGCGGTGTTTGAAATTAAATGAAATGAAATGAAATTTAATTTAATTTAATTTCAAACACCGCACTGCATAAAACATTCTTTCATAAGTAAAGATGCTACACAGTCAATAAAGCTACCACCGCTGCTTTGGTGAAAAAACATACAACACAGTTTTTCCATAAATAATATATTGTGAAAATTAAGCCATCATTCTGCTATCTAGTTTAAAATGGGTCCCAGTCACTCAGACAAACTCTAGATAATGCAATGCTTCTGTTAAATTTGTGTGAGAGTCGTCATTGGTAAGTAAATAATAGCAAATAGCTTTTTCACATATTACCAATGTATCAAGGACTGCAGAGGCGAGGACAATCGATAAATGGGGGGGTGGTGGGTTGTTCACATATTCATTTGTTTTAATCCGTTTTAACCACAATCTACATTGATTTCAATAGGAATTAAAAAACTTCAACCATGCATATATGAATATGCTCCCCCCCCCAAATATCAATCTTGCGTGGTTTATGTGTATCCAATACCCTGGCTGACAAGGTGTCGTTGATTTCTTGAATCGGCATTTGAATCCATCATTCTGTCACAGGCAGTACAATGCACTATGAACAAAACCCAATATTGATCTATTTGCATGTTTGCAGATGTGGACGTCCACGTTGATTAAAAATTAAACGAGCTTACCTGTAAGTGAAGTTTGATTGGGATTCAACCGATCCATTGTGAAGGAACGACAGGATTACATTCATGAGATTGCGTCAGCGCCCATGTGATCAATTCTTAAAGCCTTTGTCGAGGTACTTAAATATAAATAGGGTGGGAGTAATAGAAATCATGAGTCATAAAATGGCAGATTTGGGTGGGAATGTAATCCCGTCGTTCCTTCACAATAGATCGGTAGAATCTCAATCAAACTTCACTTACAGGTGATACGCCAAAAGTCAACTTTTCTTGGTGGTTTCCTGGTTAGGTATGTTTGACAAGTTGTCAACAAAGAATGTCACGGTGTCATCTTACAATTGCATCATGCTCAAATTCAAACAGTAAATTGTTTGACACCTTTGACCAGATAATATTAGTAATTGGGCAGCTAACTTTTGGGTCAACTGTCGTAATGAAAGCTTTGCGTTTTCCGGCATTGATTTCAAATACTTCAACAAAATGTTCACATCCCAGGTTTGGTTGTATCTGGGCAGACTCGGTCTTAGTTCAAATACCCTCGAAAAACGATTAACTAATGGTGATTACCAACAGGTGTTGTACCAGACACTGATATGATAGTAGATAAGGCACTGCGCGCCGTATTAATACAGCGATATCCAGATCCCTTTTATACAATGTTAATAAGACCAATATAACATCCGTGATCTCGTTGGTCTCTTCATGCAGACCATGTTCAGCGGTGAACTTTAACCACTTTTTAAGTTAAACTTGATACTGCTGTTGAGTAGACGGGCGCCGAGAGACCACAATTATCTCAACAGCTTCACTAGTAATACCATGTCTCAACAAGGTTTGCTTGATAATATGCAAGCCATCAACTTCAGTCTGTGAGCTAGAGGATGTCGTGCATTGGGATTGTACGGCAGAACCAGAATATTGTCTTGATACGGAAGCAACACTGGATTTCCCACCATCAGTTTTGATAACCTGGGATACAAGGGTACCATTTGGGCACCACAACTATTCCAGTGGCCTTGTCCCCTTCTATCTTTTGTAATACCCTGTCAATAAGTGAAAATGGTGGAAACGCATAAAGTTTTAGATTGATCCAATTTAATGTAAATGCATCAACTGCAAATGCTCCAGGGTCTGGTTGTTATGATACATAACATTTGGTTTGAAATTTAGTCTCGAGGCAAATAAGTCTATATTAGGCTGAAAAAAATTGTTTCACAATTTTGGCAAACAGAGCTTGTTAAGATGCCACTCAGTTTGATCATGGAAATGTCTAGAAGCATAGTCAGCCTCAACATTCTCACTCCCTGGTAAGTGACATGCACTAAGCCAAATATTCCATGATAGACACCAATTGAAAACAATTGCTGTTCTCTCAATATACAGTGCAACTGTACAGTGCAAGAAGTAATTTGGTAAATACTCTAGGAGCACAATCTAAACAATAGGGCAGACATGTGAACTGAAATATCTGATTCCACCACACAAATTTTAAGTATCTTTGATGTGATTTATAGATCAGTACTGAGTAATAAGCATCCCGGATATCTAAGGAGGCCATAAAACAGCTCGGTTTCATCATAGTAATCACATGATGAAGGGATTTCATCTTAAAATGTCTATTGCGTACAAATTGATAGAATTTCTTCAAATTTAATATAATATGGAAAGACTCATCCTTTTCGGTGGTTAGGAAGATGGGTGAAATAAATTCTCCCTCCTCATGCTGGCTTAATGAGATAACTCCTTTGCACAATAGATTATTAATTTCTGTTGAAACAATTCCATAAATTGATTTTCCTTATGGTAAAGACAAAGATTGAAATCCGTCAGTGAGACTTGAATGGGGGGTTAAGGGCATGCAACCTGAACGCCGAAATGCTTTATTGTATTTACTCTAAGACGCTATTTCTAGGCCACGTGTTTTTAGAAGGGCAGCTTCCTGTTTCATGTGTCAATAAATGTCTTCAAGGCAATGTTAAAGACAACGATGTTCGAAGGTTTCTGTTCATTCACTGACTGTGCTATGTGACCGTTAAAGGGAAGCAACTGTTTTTATGGCATAGACAATAAGCAAGTTTCGTTTGTGGTATGCAAATTTGATCTTATACCAATTATTTACTTCTATAGTGAAATCTATTTTTGCAGTGAATGAAAACAGCAAAAAGCTCAATGAACGCTAATGAACGGTTTCAAATTTTTGCCAGTGTTCATGGTTTTCGAAAATATGCCATTGACTGAGTAGTCACGTTTAGCAAATGATCTACGGAAACGGAGTTTCTCAACCGAAAGCCGAATCTTTTTGAAAGAACTCTTAACTATCCATTTTGACTTGACCAATCATATAATGTGGGTGGGTGGCTCACCTCCCACCTGGTCCTTCGACCTGTTCATACTTCATTTTCAAAAATAGTTTATTTTTTTAATATATTACGTAGATAGAACAACTAAATAACATCAAGTATTGTACATAAATAAGTTTTTTTCATACATTTTGCTGTCTATAATAAGTAGAGAGTAGTGATTATTTATTTTGTCTCAAAAACGTAGCAAGATTGTTCAAAATTGCTCAATCATTGGTGTTCAGCTCGAAATGGTGAATTCTTTGGCAACATAAGACACCATCCTTGATAAGGCTGTACAGATGGTTTGTTGTCATCATTCTCGTGAAGCTTATAACCCAGACATCCAGCAACTAATGCAGCCTCATCAACTAAACCTGACGGATGTGAAAGAGTTAGCGGCACCGTGACAAGTCCACTTGTAAAATCACTGAAATCTGCAGGACCTTTTAAGTTTGCCATGAAACGTGGGATCCATCCTGCGTAGAGCTGAGGTCCTGAACCAAATCCTTCTTCGCTGACAATTTTTGACCACCATTTGCAATCAGGTTTACCACAGTAAGTGGCCAGCAGTTTTTTAAATATCTTTTGTGCCAGTTTCCACCATTCGAGTGGTATTCCCAACTCATGCTTAATCGGTTTAAGAAGATTTTGGAGTGCATCTAGTTTTCCAATAAGTTTTCTCCAATCTTCCTCAGTGCCAAGCATTTCAACAGCTGGAATACCACACATGAAATGCATTCTATAAAACAATAAAAATGTTTAATAATTCATGTTATCACATAAGGCATTGTATAAATTGTGGCCAATTTGTCTCATGCATATTTTGCAAGGACTGTGAAAATCCGGTCACAGGAATAAATACATAAAAGTTGCCACCTGTATTCAAAGAACTCCTGTAATGAAGACATCAAAGTGATTTGCGATACAATTTTTTGCACTGGTGTGCTTGATGAGAAATCAGCAGATATCAGATCAACATAACCAGGAACTTTGACATTCTTTGATATTTCACGAGACATGGCATCGAAAAAAGTGGTGTAGTTTACATCATAGATGTTATTAGCACCCACTTTTACTTCCAAGGTTTTCTTACCTGAAATTTGTTTAAAATTCATGAATAATGAAAGTGTATTTACAAGAATTTCAGTTCAGAAAGGGCATATGTGAACAATCATTTTTGGAGGGGGGGGGGGCAGTTGATATTTTCCCAAAGTCCCCAGATTTCAAATTACATGTCAAAATTTGTTTCACTAGTATATTTTACTGTACGAACGTTGAAAATTTGCCCAAATTTTTAATCTTTAAATTATCTTGAGCCCCCAATTGTTAATTATCGAAATTAATAATTGTGCTAGCCCATCGATTGTTCTATGATTCAAGTACATTGACAAACACTATATCTAAAATCGGACTTCACAAGTATTTTCATACATGCCAACCTTCGTGTTCAACAAACATCTTCCGTACGTTTTCATGTTTTGAATGTTTGTCAATGGCGATGGCGACCTTTCTGATGACAACAAACCACCAGTCTTCGGGAGACGTACGCAGTTTCCAATGATTATTATAAGCCAACAAAATTGACGAAAATAAACCAACGTCTGCGCTTGAATGGATCAAATCCTCAGAACCCAACGTGACACTTCGATCGCCAACATTTTCGCGAGTGTTTTCGTTTTCTGTGTCTTTTTCATTTCGTTTGAGTTTTCTTTCCAAATCTTTAGCAGCTTCTTCTTAGAAATATTTGGCTTCGCGACGACCTCCTAAGTCGTTAGTCTCGTCTCCTAATGAACGCGGTTTCAAATTTTCTGCCAGTGTAATACACTTCATGACTGTCGCCGACTTCAAGAAGCGTTACGAAAATATGCCATTGACTGAGTAGTCACGTTTAGCAAATGATCTACGGAAACGGAGTTTCTCAACCGAAAGCCGAATCTCTTTGAAAGAACTCTTAACTACCCATTTTGACTTGACCAATCATATAATGTGGGTGGGTGGCTCACCTCCCACCTGGTCCTTCGACCTGTTCATACTTCATTTTCAAAAATAGTTTATTTTTCTAATATATTACGTAGATAGAACAATTAAATAACATCAAGTATTTTAAATAAATAAGTTTTTTCATACATTTTGCTGTCTATAATAAGTAGCGAGTAGTGATTATTTATTTTGTCTCAAAAATGTAGCAAGATTGTTCAAAGTTGCTCAATCATTGGTGTTCAGCTCGAAATGGTGAATTCTTTGGCAACATAAGACACCATCCTTGATAAGGCTGTACAGATGGTATGTTGTCATCATTCTCGTGAAGGTTATAACCCAGACATCCAGCAACTAATGCAGCCTCATCAGCTAAGCCTGACGGATGTGAAAGAGTTAGCTGTACAGTGACAAGTCCACTTGTAAAATCACTGAAATCTGCAGGACTTTTTAAATTTGCCATGAACTGTGGGATCCATCCTTCATAGCGCCGAGGTCCTGAACCAAATCCTTCTTTGCTGACAATTTTTGACCACCATTCGCAATCAGGTTTACCACAGTAAGTTGCAAGCAGTTTCTTAAATATATTTTCTGCCAGCTTCCACCATTCTAGTGGTATTCCCAACTCATGCTTAATCGGTTTAAGAAGATTTTGGAGTGCATCTAGTTTTCCAATAAGTTTCCTCCAATCTTCCTCAGTGCCAAGCATTTCAACAGCTGGAATCCCACACAAGAAATGCATTCTATAAAACAATAAAAATGAAACTGTTTCATCATTCATGTTATCACATAAAGCATTGTATAAATTGTGACCAATTTGTCTCATGCATATTTCGCAAGGACTGTGAAAATCCTGTAGCAGGAATAAATACATAAAAGTTGCCACCTGTATTCAAAGAACTCCTGTAATGAAGACATCAAAGTGATTTGCGATACAATCTTTTGCACTGGTGTGCTCGATGAGAAATCAGCAGATATCAGATCAACATAACCAGGAACTTTGACATTCTTTGATATTTCACAAGACATGGCGTCAAAAAAAGTGGTGTAGTTTACATCATAGATATTATTAGAATTCACTTTTACTTCCAAGGTTTTCTTGCCTGAAATTTGTTTAAAATTCATGAATAATGAAAGTGTATTTACAAGAATTTCAGTTCGGAAAGGGCATATGTGAGCCATCATTTCAAGAGGGGGGGCAGTTGATATTTCCCTGAACTCCCCAGATTTCAAATTACATGTCAAAATTTGTTTCACTAGTATTTTTTACTGTACGAACGTTGAAAATTTGCCCAAATTTTTAATCTTTAAATCGTATTGAGCCCTCCAATTATTTTAATTATTAACTGTGCTTGCCCATCGATTGTTCTATGATTCAAGTCGGACTTCATAAAATCGGACTTCACAAGTATTTTCATACATGCCAACCTTCGTGTTCAACAAACATTTTCCGTACATTTTCATGTTTTGAATGTTTGTCAATGGCGATGGCGACCTTTCTGATGACAACAAACCACCAGTCTTCGGGAGACGTTCGCAGTTTCAAATGATTATTATAAGCCAACAAAATTGACGAAAATAAACCAACGTCTGCGCTTGAATGGATCAAATCTTCAGAACCCAACGTGACACTTTGATCGCCAACATTTTCGCGAGTGTTTTCGTTTTCTGTGTCTTTTTCACGTCGTTTGAGCTTTCTTTCCAAATTTTTAGCAGCCTCTTCAAAGAAATATTTGGCTTCGCGACGACGTCTTAAGTGGTTAGTCTCGCCTCCTAATGAACGAGGTTTCAAATCTTCAGCCAGAATAATACACTTCATGATTGTTACGGACAGAATGATCCAATACAAACTGTCAACTATAAAGTTGTAAACATAGTAAAGACAAAGAGACAAAACATTTGTTTTCGTACTCTTCTTTATATACGATAATAATGGCGAGCCCACAATCCATCGGGACGAATCGTGATCGGTCGTGCTTGACGTCATGAGTCTGACGTATGCAAATGCTTTAGCTTAAAAATATGGCGGCAAAGAATAGACGTGTGAAAGTTATAAGAGAAAAACTTGAGGTTAACACTATTTGGAAGACTTAAAATGCTTTTTCTGATAGCTTTTCAGTATACGTACTTATGTTATGTTTGTATTGAGGAGTTGAACCCGGGGAAGAGTGATTGAATAAGAGATTTTTTTCTACTAGGCCCTTTGTTGTCCATATGTTGAAAATGTTGATGAATCTTGGATGTCCGAGTTGCTTTTTAAACCGGGAGAACCGAGGCTACGTCTAATTCAGTGGCTTCTTTCCAAGTAAGTGGTTATTGATGCATTTCACTGCTGTATTAAATGAATAGCAGAGTTGAATAGAACAAATATACAAACAAATAACTTAAATAACTTGGGAGTATTTATAGATGACTTGCCTAGTGTATGGAATAATCTGGCAGGCAGATTGATCTCAAGAGAGGTTCACCATTGTTGCTAGAGTCGGTCAAAACCACTCGACCAAATCTGCCTGCTGGCAAAATGCAAACAAGGCAAGTCGTCTATTTAATACCATGTTTCATAATCAAGTACTGGCAAGCCTGGCCGGTACCACAACTTTTTTTATAATCCTAACCTGATTTTTAATGGCCATAAACTGCAAAGTTTATAAACTGCACACATAACATTTGAAATTTGAATGTATAAAAGCCTAGTTTTCTCAAAATTAGACACCCAAGATCTCTTTTGTGCAGTACAAACTTTCCAGTCTGGTTTTTGGCAGTCTTTGTGGCAGAGTATTATATCGTTGTGCCTAAACTTGTTGGACATTCAATAAAACTTAATGTGGTCATGCATTTCACCAACTAGGTTTGATCCTCAGCTTGAAGAACTTTTAGACAGTCATCATGCGGTTTTGAGCAACTTATCGGATTCCAGAGTTTCAAGTATGTAAAATTAAAATGCTTTGAAAATATTGCAACGTATGCATGTCTATCAATCCAAAGTAAAAGGTTTTTTGTTTCAAACTGTTCTAGAGTTGTTATTTTGTGCAAATTTATTGGCTCTTTGTCGTGATGATGACGTTGACCTTATAACTGTAAGTATTGACACTTCACGAGAGAAGTTAAATAGATTCCAGGGGGAGGGTAGGACCTTAACATCACCTCATGGAATCTAACCTTCTTTAACATAATGTTCATCCAATAAAATATGAAGATGGTTCGAAGTACTTAGATTTTGTCCTTGAAAATGTTTCATGACAGTTAAATTCGCTTATTTCATCTTGTAAAGGGAAAATCCTCAAAATCCAAGCAACTGGCTTTGTATGAACATTTAATTGATCTCTTGTTCATTGTGGAAGACCTTTCTCATCCATCTGTAAATGCTCGTCTTAAATCAGAAGGCAGCTACAGCCAACCAGTGTAAGTAGTATTGCATATATTACTTTTGTCCCCTCCCCCACCCCCCCTCAATTACCCATCTGCCAATGGAGTAATTGCAGTCAACCAGTGTAAGTAGTATTGCATATATTACTTTTGTCCCACCCCCTCCCCCCTCAATAACCCATATGCCAATGGAGTAATTGCAGTCAACCAGTATATTTTTTGGGATGCGGCTTAACACCCACTTTCGCCCCTTCCCTCCTTGTTAAAATTCGTCTGGCTGAAAGTTTATAGCATGAATTAAGTCTGTAAACACTATTGGATGCTTTATTGTGTGTCCATATTGAAAATCACCTAGTTTGTATCTTTCCATGGATTGATTTAAGGGAGGGGTGCAGGGGTTGTGCACCCCCCTAGCCTTGGCTAGAAGGTGTGCAAATTCCGCCACAAAATATTAATATAACAACCATTTAAACTAACACAACTGTCAAACATTATATTTTTCAGGGTCTCAAATGAAACCCACAAAAAATCTCACATGTGAATGACATAACGACACCCATAAAGGAGCCACCAAAATCTAATCCAACTGACCAAATGACATCTTCTAAAAACTAGAGCACCCCCCCTCCCCCTCCCCCACAAATTATCCTGGATTTATCCCTCCGATCTACATCTACAAACATGTAACAATACTCCCTGGTCTGAATGCAGATACAAAGTTATAGAGAAAAATAAAAACATTTCTAGCCCAGACTTCGGTCGCGACCGCACTCTCCCTGCGTACTCCGAGCAAAGCCTATCGCAGGTGATCTCGGGGTCTGATGGGCGGATGGTTGCTATTGCATCTCCCAAGTAGGATAGCGTGGAGGGGCCGAAATCTCCTACCGAAACGTTAACATGCGACGTTCTTGTGCCTTGCGCTTAAGAAGGTATCGGGAATCATGGCCAGAAAACGGGGTTTTTTTGCTTTCGAATTTTATCTTTTTGCTTATTTTACGAGTTCTTCTCATAAAATAAACCAAGCAATGTTTCAGTTAACTTCTTGTAACACTGTGCCTTTTTCTGACACTTCAACTTGTTTTATACAATTTTTTATTGGTTTATATCTTTCTGATTTAACTCTCTTATTCACTGTTTCTCATGTATCCCGAGCAAACCATCCAAGGGCTTCATACCAAACAAGGATTATCAAGTTCCCTTAGTTAAAATGCGACACTCTATTCCTCAACTATCTCTGAGTATTGGGAGGCATGGACCGAAAACTGGATTTTTTATTTTTAAAATTTGTCATTTTTCTAACCCAAAATGGCTAATATTTACTGTTACATTTCCCCGGGTCTCAAATCAAACCCACAAAAAATCTCACATGTGAATGACATGACACCCATGAAGAAGCCACCAAAGTCTAATCCAAACTAGACTGACCAAACGACGTCTTATAAAAACCACAGCAGGACCTCCACAAAATCCCTCTGGATACATCCTTGTATCGTTCTCTTGCAGAAAGACATTGGAAATCATTGCATCAGACGCATGCGCATATCTGGATGCTGTGTGTCAAACTGAGACACTTGATGAAATATTTAAGTCCAAGATTCACTTGTTCCCGCCAGATATCGAGAAGAAACTGGTTTCTATGACTGCTGACGAGACTGACAGGTTAATATATCGTTAGGTGGAACACAAAATATATTATTTTTTGTTCTAGTTTGGAGATGGTGGTTAAAACGCTCTTTAAAGCAGTTGGGGTCCATCACCCCTCAAGTTTAAGTTTATGGAGAGAATTTCTTTTAAAATTGTAGGTTAATTCATATACCAGAAATCAATGAGCTTACTGCCCAGGCAAATGTCATTGAAGGAGAGTTGAATAAACAAAGTGAGATTCTTAATGATCTTCAAACTAAGGTGAACGTTTAATTTTATTTTTCTGCTCATTTTCTGCAACTGTATATTTTAAAGCAATCTAAAACTTGAGATTTGTGATGGGCAATTTGTAGAGGATTTTAGGGAAAGGGTCTGCACTTCTTTGAGCCTTGGTTAGAGGGTGCAGGAGGGGTTTAGGGAAGGGGTCTGCACTTCTTTGAGCCTTGGTTAGAGAGTTTACAGGAGAGGTTTAGGGAAGGGGTCTGCACGTTTTTGAACCTTGGTTAGAGGGTGTGCAGGAGGGGCTTAGAGGAGGGGTCTGCACTTCTTTGAGCCTTGGTTAAAGGGTGTACAGGAGGGGTTTAGGGGAGGGGTCTGCACTTCTTTGAGCCTTAGTTAGAGGGTGTACAGGAGGGGTTTATGGGAGGGGTATGCACTCCTTTGATCATTGGTTAGATGGGGTGCAGGAGGGACTACCTACAAAGTATTAAAACACCTAAGTGTTCAGCAAAAGTAATCTGTAATTGTTATTAATGTTTAATGGAGCTCACTTACAAAATATCCCAATCTTTAGAATAACGTACCTGGTATCAGAAATTAATAAGAAAAAGTCTAACATGGTACAGCAATAGTCGATACTTGAATCCCATCCAAACTAGACCCCCCTTTCTACAAAAACATCATTGATCCATCCATCGTTTTACAAATATATTTTTTCCCGTAGTGCGTCATTGGTGATGATGCAGAAAGTTTGAGCAATGTCAGCAGAACGCTATCTCTAACGATGTCCACACTTTCTCAAACACTTGAAACGTTTTATCATTGTTATGAAACTGAGATAAAACAATGGTCGATAAGAGAGAAACCACACTTATCTGGTGGGTTATTGAATATCTCTTCTAAACGTACCAGTATTGTAATGTTCATCTTGTTGGTGGGTTATTGAATATCTCTTCTAAATGTACCAGTATTGTAATGTTCATCTTGTTGGTGGGTTATTGAATATCTCTTCTAAATGTACCAGTATTGTAATGTTCATCTTGTGGACTATCGATGTTTTTCCTCATGGGGAAAAGTGTTCCAAGATGTTTTTTTTAACAAAGTTACTCGAAGGAAAATTTTCATTTCTCGCAGAAATTGTTTCGAAATTATTTATAGAGGAAATTTTAGATATATAGGATGCGAAATCATTAACCCAGACGGCTTGGGTTTTGACATACGTACGAGCATTTATTTTCATGTGCAAACATGATTTTGTGCTTTATTTGCTAATTTATATGTTTTATGTGTTGCCTATAGAACTTGGTATCGTTTTTAAGCGAATATTCATACTGCTTGATAAACTTCTTCAGGTAAATCTTCTTCTTTTTCCTCGTCTTGCGTCATGTCGTTTTAAAACTGCTATATTTAATCATTTACACTAATTTTCCTGTACGTACTTTTAGATATTATCCAAGTTGGAGTTAACGAAGATGAGCTATCTGAAAATAAATGGTTTAGAAACATTCGACGGGGAAAGGAACACAGGTATACTAAATTGATTTCCACTCAATCCGCTTTAGTCATTATTTTGTATTTCTTGAAGAGATTTCATCGACCCTTTATTTCTATTTCTAGATCATTCATTACCATATGGGCAAGTCGCGTTGAACAAACTAAATGATTTCATCAACACACTGGAGCAATCGTTAAAAAGGAAAACTGAAGTTGAATATGACGATTCTGATTCACTCTAATACTTTTTCTATGGCGTCTTACTCTCACATTGTGCCAAGGTAGGACAATAATTTTCTATACATTCAGGAGTGGTATAATTGCATAATTCTCTTTTAATTCAGTCGACAAATCATTGATCAGGTGTGTGCATTATACGTAGTGGTAAAGCGCATGCGCATATCAGGAGATAGATTTTAAATTTCGGTGGGACTAGAAAAAAAATGGTAAGACTTGTGAATGCGAGTTTGTAGTATTTGTTCCTTGTAAGTTATCATTTGTTGACACATTGCCTCTAACCAACTTCGGTATGTTTTAATCTAACGATTGTCTTTTCCAATGCGTTTTTACCTTGGTATCTTTCTCCGAGGGATTTTGCTCGGTGGTCTTTACCAGAAGTTCTTTACCCGAGCGTCTTTCTCCGAGGGATTTTACTCGGTGGTCTTTACCTGGTGGTCTATACTCAAAATTTTCTCCTAAAGTCTTCACCCGAATCTTGATCTGTAAGCTTTCACCTTGTGTTGTTAATTTCAGAGTCTTTACCTGGAGGTGTTTACCTCAGGATATTTACCTTGGAGATGTTTACCCCAGAGTCTTTACTTGTGGAGGTGTTTGCCTCAGACTCTTTACCTGGAGATGTTTACCCCAGAGTCTTTACTTGTGGAGGTGTTTGCCTCAGACTCTTTACCTGAAGATGTTTACCCCAGAGTCTTTACTTGTGGAGGTGTTTGCCTCAGACTCTTTACCTGGAGATGTTTACCCCAGAGTCTTTACTAGTGGAGGTGTTTACCTCAGACTCTTTACCTGGAGATGTTTACCCCAGAGTCTTTACCTGTGGAGGTGTTTACCTCAGACTCTTTACCTGGAGATGTTTACCCCAGAGTCTTTACCTGTGGAGGTGTTTACCTCAGACTCTTTACCTGGAGATGTTTACCCCAGAGTCTTTACCTGTGGAGGTGTTTACCTCAGACTCTTTACCTGGAGATGTTTACCCCAGAGTCTTTACTTGTGGAGGTGTTTGCCTCAGACTCTTTACCTGGAGATGTTTACCCCAGAGTCTTTACTTGTGGAGGTGTTTACCTCAGACTCTTTACCTGGAGATGTTTACCCCAGAGTCTTTACCTGTGGAGGTGTTTACCTCAGATATTTACCCTGGAGATGTTTACCCCAGAGTCTTTACCTGTGGAGGTGTTTACCTCAGACTCTTTACCTGGAGATGTTTACCCCAGAGTCTTTACCTGGAGGTGTTTACCTCAGGATATTTACCTGGAGTGTTTACCCCAGAGTCTTTACCTGTGGAGGTGTTTACCTCAGACTCTTTACCTGGAGATGTTTACCCCAGAGTCTTTACCTGTGGAGGTGTTTACCTCAGACTCTTTACCTGGAGATGTTTACCCCAGAGTCTTTACTTGTGGAGGTGTTTACCTCAGACTCTTTACCTGGAGATGTTTACCCCAGAGTCTTTACCTGTGGAGGTGTTTACCTCAGACTCTTTACCTGGAGATGTTTACCCCAGAGTCTTTACCTGTGGAGGTGTTTACCTCAGACTCTTTACCTGGAGATGTTTACCCCAGAGTCTTTACCTGTGGAGGTGTTTGCCTCAGACTCTTTACCTGGAGATGTTTACCCCAGAGTCTTTACTTGTGGAGGTGTTTACCTCAGACTCTTTACCTGGAGATGTTTACCCCAGAGTCTTTACTTGTGGAGGTGTTTACCTCAGACTCTTTACCTGGAGATGTTTACCCCAGAGTCTTTACCTGTGGAGGTGTTTACCTCAGGATATTTACCTGGAGATGTTTACCCCAGAGTCTTTACCTGTGGAGGTGTTTACCTCAGACTCTTTACCTGGAGATGTTTACCCCAGAGTCTTTACCTGGAGGTGTTTACCTCAGGATATTTACCTGGAGGTGTTTACCCCAGAGTCTTTACCTGTGGAGGTGTTTACCTCAGACTCTTTACCTGGAGATGTTTACCCCAGAGTCTTTACCTGTGGAGGTGTTTACCTCAGACTCTTTACCTGGAGATGTTTACCCCAGAGTCTTTACTTGTGGAGGTGTTTACCTCAGACTCTTTACCTGGAGATGTTTACCCCAGAGTCTTTACCTGGAGGTGTTTACCTCAGGATATTTACCTGGAGGTGTTTACCCCAGAGTCTTTACCTGGAGATGTTTACCCCAGAGTCTTTACCTGTGGAGGTGTTTACCTCAGACTCTTTACCTGGAGATGTTTACCTCAGAGTCTTTACCTGTGGAGGTGTTTACCTCAGGATATTTACCTTGGAGATGTTTACCCCAGAGTCTTTACCTGTGGAGGTGTTTACCTCAGACTCTTTACCTGGAGATGTTTACCCCAGAGTCTTTACCTGTGGAGGTGTTTACCTCAGGATATTTACCTGGAGATGTTTACCCCAGAGTCTTTACCTGTGGAGGTGTTTACCTCAGACTCTTTACCTGGAGATGTTTACCCCAGAGTCTTTACTTGTGGAGGTGTTTACCTCAGACTCTTTACCTGGAGATGTTTACCCCAGAGTCTTTACTTGTGGAGGTGTTTGCCTCAGACTCTTTACCTGGAGATGTTTACCCCAGAGTCTTTACTTGTGGAGGTGTTTACCTCAGACTCTTTACCTGGAGATGTTTACCCCAGAGTCTTTACCTGTGGAGGTGTTTACCTCAGGATATTTACCCTGGAGATGTTTACCCCAGAGTCTTTACCTGTGGAGGTGTTTACCTCAGACTCTTTACCTGGAGATGTTTACCCCAGAGTCTTTACCTGGAGGTGTTTACCTCAGGATATTTACCTGGAGGTGTTTACCCCAGAGTCTTTACCTGTGGAGGTGTTTACCTCAGACTCTTTACCTGGAGATGTTTACCCCAGAGTCTTTACCTGGAGGTGTTTACCTCAGACTCTTTACCTGGAGATGTTTACCCCAGAGTCTTTACTTGTGGAGGTGTTTACCTCAGACTCTTTACCTGGAGATGTTTACCCCAGAGTCTTTACCTGGAGGTGTTTACCACAGGATATTTACCTGGAGGTGTTTACCCCAGAGTCTTTACCTGTGGACGTGTTTACCTCAGACTCTTTACCTGGAGATGTTTACCTCAGAGTCTTTACCTGTGGAGGTGTTTACCTCAGGATATTTACCTGGAGATGTTTACCCCAGAGTCTTTACCTGTGGAGGTGTTTACCTCAGACTCTTTACCTGGAGATGTTTACCCCAGAGTCTTTACCTGTGGAGGTGTTTACCTCAGACTCTTTACCTGGAGGTGTTTACCCCAGAGTCTTTACCTGTGGAGGTGTTTACCTCAGGATATTTACCTGGAGATGTTTACCCCAGAGTCTTTACCTGTGGAGGTGTTTACCTCAGGATATTTACCTGGAGATGTTTATCCCAGAGTCTTTACCTGTGGAGGTGTTTACCTCAGACTCTTTACCTGGAGATGTTTACCCCAGAGTCTTTACTTGTGGAGGTGTTTACCTCAGACTCTTTACCTGGAGATGTTTACCCCAGAGTCTTTACCTGTGGAGGTTTTTACCTCAGGATATTTACCCTGGAGATGTTTACCCCAGAGTCTACCTGAGGAGGTGTTTACCTCAGACTCTTTACCTGGAGATGTTTACCCCAGAGTCTTTACCTGGAGGTGTTTACCTCAGGATATTTACCTTGGAGATGTTTACCCCAGGATCTTTACATCCCAGACTCTTTACCTGGTAGTGTTTACCCCAGAATCTTTACCCTGGAGGGGTTTATCTTAGGGTCTTTACCCTGAGGTGTTTACCCAGAGTTTTTACTCTGGAGATGTTTACCCCAGACTCTTTACCTGGAAGTGTTTACCCCAGGATCTTTACCCTGAAGGTGTTTAACTCTGGTTATTTTCTTTGACTTTCGTCAAGCAGTAGTAGAAAGGGAGGCACTTTAAAATACTCTTCAAAAAACAAATACTTCTGCATAGAAGAAGCGCTCTAATTTTTACGCTCAGTGGTCAAAAACCTTTCAAAGAATAATATGCAGTGTCTGCAGGCGCATCATGTTGAGAGACGCGCTTGAAATCAACTCGAAGTCAAACACATGTTCAACGTTATTGTGTTTGCATTTGATGAGCAGCTTGTTTTAAGTGATTAATGGCAGTAACGACTTGAATTTTTTTGAAAGGAATAATGCCGTTCATATAGTTACGTTCAAGGCAATTATCGATGAATGAAACCATGTGTTCGTAGCGCTCATGTCAGCATACGACACACTCAGTTACTATAAATATACGAAATACAACATTATCGTTCGTACAGACATATGGGAACGCGAGTTTAAGTAAACATCCGACTGTATGCCACAAATATCGTGTGTCCTCTAAGTAATTTTTAAGTGCATTTGACAAACAAAGTTCGGCCGGAGCCAATAGAAAAACACCAATAGCACTTTATTCAACCTTGGTGGCATACATTTACATTGGCAAAGTGTAATAAAAAGGTTGAATGACGTTACGGTTCAGTGCAATCTTACTGATGTCAACTTCAGATATGGTTTGTTTTTGAACGAATCAGCGCATATATTTTTTTCATTGCGGAGAAGAAAGTCGTCTAGATTTTCCATTAAAGACATATCAGATGCAAGATGTCGAGTGTGGACGAAGAGCCACGGAATATAATGAAGACGAAGAAATTTTGGAAGGATATTACTGGAGAATATTTTGCTACATGTCTCTTAGTGTATGCCATCACGTCTGTATGTGATGTCGAGACAAATGATGACTATCTTGAATACTCACTGGTTTATGGCATGGCTACAGCCATTTTGGTTCAATGCTTTGGTGGCTTTTTAAACCCGGCGTTGGCAGTTGCCTTCACTTCTACCGGTCGACTACCCTTAACCAAAGGTGTTTTTATGATCATCGTCGAAGTTCTCGGAGGTAATTTCGTTTGTGTTATTTTTTGTACTGTTTAAAGTAGTATTCATTAATACAATAGCAATGTTTTCATGTTGTTGTTAAGATAAATAATGATACAATAACTGGTCACGGTGCTAGATATTAAGAACATCTTACATGGCGCTTGTATTCTTTTATTTTGATATAACAGACAACATTAAGCAGGTTGTTGCTATTGGAAGAAAGCGATGATTTTTTAGTATGATAAAGTAAAGGAATTATGGCACTCCAGTATATGCTTCAGGTTTATAACTTCCTATAGCATTGAATGACACATGTTTTAATCATTAGTTCTTCAAGGCCGCCATAAATGCCCTCTCACAGTTTGAAAATTTAGTATGCGCATCTGTGAATCATTTAATTTATTTTGTTCTCACGCTCGAAGCCCGAATGTCGCGTTATATTCGTTCAATTTTTAGAAGCACAGTAATTTGTCATTCATTTCGAACTGCTTTTCTATGATTTATTAATGATCCGTGAAATCTTTTAACAGTTATCGATGTATGTCATCGACACCCGGGTGATTTGACATAAAAAACTCAAAACTTGCAATTAACACCCGTTGCGTTTGGTGAGATTTTTTCATTTTCCATATGTTGACATTTGGGAATTTTGGATAGGTCGGCATCCATGTTACGTTAATGTTGTCTGAGCCAGAGCCCTAGTTTGAGCTACCTAACCGCCACCGGTTTCAAGGTGTCAGCTTGCTGCATTGTAATTAAACCCTTTGTTAAAATATTTATACAGCAGCCTAACCATTTTTAACTTACAACAGCTCAACAATTTCAAAATACAGATACTCAACAATTTTGAAATACAGTTGCTCAACAATTTTGAAATGCACATGCTCAACAATTTTAAAATACAGTTGCTCAACAATTTTAACTTCAATGTTATTGCTTTTGAAGTCGTGTCGAGTTTCGTTCTTGATAAAAATCGAGGTGTTTTTTTTTGGACACGTTAGGTATATCTGGTGCAGGGTTAACGTACATGTTAACACCGCCATCTTTACGTTTCAATCTTGGTGATACATTTCTTCACGATGATGTGTCAGCAATCCAGGGACTTTTCATCGAGTTTATTCTCACGCTTATTTTCACATTAAGCGTTTATGCTGCCACGGACATAAGACATTCCAAAGGTTATCTGAGGTCTCTTTTCTATGGTTTTGCGGTGACGCTTTGCAGCTTAATCGGGGTGAGTATTTTGGTTTTGTCCGCTTTACTTTTTGTCGAGGAATCTGCTCCTCGCGTGGCTCACTAACACACTCTTCGTTTTTAATCTTTTATTTATTTTACAAACAACAAATACAATCTATCATTGGTGTATTTCTACGCTATATATGTGTAAGAATTAGTTATTTACGTCTATTTATACCAATGGTAATTACTGCAAAACATAAGTCGAGCTTTCCTTTTACGTCATTCGCACTACTCACTTTTTCAACAAAAAAGAAGAATGAACTTAACAAACAAAGAACTCACAAAACGTACTTAAAATGAAGAAATGTTAACGGGAAACTGACTTAGTTACGATCTTTTTATTGCCATGCCTAAGAATTCTAGCCCACACTTTTCGTACTAAACTCTGTCGCCAGTGGAAATCATGAAGAACGACTTTCCTGTATGTTTTACGCATGCTGCCTAATTTTTCCAGCTGTTTACTTTAAGAGTGGATTAGGTATTACATTTTATGTATGTACTCCATCCTACAAATCTCGTTTTTAATTGGTATCTTGAAATCGGTGTGTATAAATAAACGTTATGTATGTATTATCTTCTGTCTCTTTCGTGTTTCTCATCATCCTCAACCAATTCAATAACCTCATTGCTTTCAACTAGTCAAAAACCACAAGATGCAGCATCAACCCTGCAGGTCTTTTGGACCAGCGGTTATTCGTGAACTTTCTGGAATGAGCAAGGGGAAGACAGTGGCAACAACATTGGGTAACGCGCTAATCTTTCGACCTATATAACCTTGTGTATTCCATTGTGTTGCTTAATGATGTTGTTGGTCATGATTGGAATTCAATTATTTCCATAATTTCTTAAAAGCACTATACATATTAAACATTTCAAGTTGACGTCAATGTCTTTAGAGTAAACATGGTTTGGCATTCAGTACAAGAATAACAAGAATAATTATGATTTCTATTTACAGCTATATATATATATTATAAGTGAGAGGTGTCGAATTGCTAGATGATGGAATTATTTACAAGTTGAATGTTGTTGTTGTTGTTGTTGTTCGTCCATCGCAAGCGATGATGACCTTGACCAGTTAACTCAAGAACTAGAAGATTGGGTACGGTGAGTTCTGAGGTGGCTAATGAGCCCAATCTTGGCACGGAATGTTCTTGAACACGAAGGGCAAACCAGAGATGCATCTGATGTTGAAGCACTGGCTGCTCTTGATTTCCAATATCTTGAATATCGTGCTGATGTGATGTATTTGTTTATTGAGGTTCGATTTGAGTTTTTTATCGAGCGCTACATAAAACTCATCACAATCAACACGATATTCAACTTGTTAATAATTCAATCATCTGGTAATTCTATACCTCTCATTTAAATAATATAAATATAGCTGTAAATAGAAATCATAATTATTCTTTGTACTTAAGATGGCATAAGCATGCCAAAACATGTTTACTCTAAAGAAAATTGACTTCTACTTGAAATGCTTAATTCAATGATTGAAATGCATTTTTATTGAATTTTTAGATTTATTGGATAGGACCAATTGGTGGTTCCCTGATGGCCGTAGTTGTTCAATACTTTTTATATTCAACACCTGGGGAGAAGCACGATGTTTCTGCTCGAAATAAGCGATCGTTTTGCAAAGAAAAAGAATACAGGAAAACTTCAACAAGGGATGATCGCCTTCCACAACATCAAGACCATTCTGTTGGCGTCTGATTTGAGAAATCTCAGACGGCCTTTTATTTCCTATGTCGTCATGTTGTTATGACGACACTGACATCAAAGTTATGTTTGCAGTTTGGTTTAAGTTGCGTTGGAAAGCGGCTGTGACTTTCACGTGCCCATGATGCATCTTGTTGACTGACGGTAGTTTTTCATCCCTGTACATAAGGATATACCGTGATGCATCTTGTTCGTAGACGGCACTCTTCATCTTCTTCATCTCTACTGATTAGGATATATTATGATGCATCTTGTTGATAGAGGACAATTGTTCGTATCTTTATCTCTACAGATTAGGATGTACTTGATTTTGATAGAGGACAATTGTTCGTATCTTTATCTCTACAGATTAGGATATACCATGATGCATCTTGTTGATAGAGGACAATTGTTCGTATCTTCATCTCTACAGATTAGGATATACCATGATGCATCTTGTTGATAGAGGACAATTGTTCGTATCTTCATCTCTACAGATTAGGATATACCATGATGCATCTTGTTGATAGAGGACAATTCTTCATATTTTCATCTCTACATATAAGGATATACCATGATGCATCTTGCTGACAGAATACAATTGTTCATGTCTTTATCTCTACAGATGGGGATGTACGATGATGCACAAATAGAGGACACTTCCTTCTTTTTATGGAACTGTTTCTGTTCGGCTTTTACTTGCTACCGAGAATGAGGAGCAGTAATGTTAGATTGCATCTGAGAATTTTCAGATTAAAGAATTTGTGCGTGATATGATAAATGTAATTTGTAAAAATAGAACGAGAATGTGTTCAAAATCATATTGTTATTGCAGTTGAAAAATGAAATACTGCGATTTGTTTGGTCAAAAAAACAAACAATAAAGCTCTTATATGGGATGTCCAGTTGTTTGTGTTTTTTTTTTGAATGCTCAAATTTAAATGTACTGACATTTTCACGCAAAGACTGCAGGAAAAGATTAATGAATAATTGCTGGGCATGGAGCAAATTATTACACATAAGAAAAAAGGAATGATATTTATACATATTCTCTGCACACAATACCATGGCGAATCATGTTGTCAGACAAAAAAATTAGCAAATCTGCATGACGTCAGCACTTCAATTGACTATAAAATAACAACCGTCAAGGATGTAGAAACGTCAATCAACACAAACTCCTACAGTCCTTCTCATAACTGTTCAAACCCTTATGATCTGCATCTAGAAACATGTAATCATATTCCCATTTTCGAGACCATTCACTTTGATAATATTTATGATTATAATAATCCATATATCAACGACAAACAAACAATCGGCGAATGTTTGGCTGAAGTGTAGATCGTGTACAAATGAACAAACTTTTTCTGAACATACATAGTCTAGATTGAACTACATATTGCTTAATAGCAAAGTTGCATAACAGTATTTTATTTCTGGAAGTGAAACCATTCAGTGATTAAAATTTTATCATCAGTTGTTGCCAAGACCATCCAACAATTTGTTGTTCGTTTATAAAGGTTGAAAATCATTCAATTTGCATCTCACCTCACCTTCCCATTTTCAATCGTTTGCTCTTTTCGAGACCAAATACTTTACTTATTATCATCGTAGTTTGCCATATTTCTTTTCATAATATCCATGCACGGTCCTAGCAATCGTTCGAACGTGTCAACGTCGAGTTTAGCGCATTTCACTTTGCCTTTAGCATAGACATAAGCGGATCGTGCTTGATTCATTATTAACGCCATTTCGCCAAAATAATCACCCTTCTTCAATACGGATACATCCTTGCTTTTGTTTTCCTTGTCCGAACACGATACGTATGTTACCATCTTCGACGAAATACATGCAGTCGGCGTTGTCTCCTTCCTGGATTATGC
>NW_025813487.1:17512600-17652617 GCF_021976095.1 Xenia sp. Carnegie-2017
AGAAGGTGTTGGTGAAGAGAAGGTGTTGGTGAAGAGAAGGTGTTGGTGAAGAGAAGGTGTTGGTGAAGAGAAGATGTTGGTAAAGAGAAAATGTTGGTGAAGAGAAGGTGTTGTTGAAGAGAAGGTGTTGGTGAAGAGAAGGTGTTGGTGAAGAGAAGATGTTGGTAAAGAGAAAATGTTGGTGAAGAGAAGGTGTTGTTGAAGAGAAAGTGTTTGTGGTGAGAAGATGTTGACGAAGAAAATTTGTAACCCCACATCTTTTTGTGTCCGTCTGTAAATAGTGAGATGTGGGTAGGTAGACCTTATGTCGTCATTAAATATTAAACTACTGTAAAATTTTTTCAATGTTAAATACTGACGTCAATCGTACGTTAATTGAACGGGACCATATTCATATATTCTGCTATTCCTGGCTAATTTCTTTTCGGGCCAGCTCGTCTCCATATAATCAGGCCCTAAAGATTCATTATTACGTAAACTTAGATAAGTTTAAACTGAATCACCTGACCTATAGACGAAATAAAAATGTTTATCAAAACAACAATCTACGGTCGCGTGTTCATCGGCAACATCATAGATGGTACACTCCCTCCCCTTGATTTCCCTACCACCCACCTCCCACCCCACGAGAAAGATAGGTTAGTGGTAATCACATTTCTCCTGAAATAGGCGACCCACTCCTCTACCATAACTCTCTCTAAATTATGTTGTTTTGTTTATAGAAAAATTGGCAGCTCACAACGAAAGGAACCACAGTCCGCCTTATACATGCCTTCAATGTGGCGTTGAATTTCCCACTTTTCCCAGTGTAGGAAACATGCAACTCGAGCGCACAAGAAAAAGTTTTTCTGTCCCGATTGCGGACTTGGTTTCACGAGAATGAGCGTTCTAAAACGCCACTCGCAGTACACACATACTAAACAAAGGAATTTTAAATGCGAGGTTAGTTTTTTAAAATTTTACTTTAAGGATTTACAATCATTATTGCGGAAGGGAACACAACTGAAGACATGTGACTTGCTGACACAACATACATGTAGAACTAAGTAGTAACATAGCAGGCTGTAAGTTTCGTATTTTTATGTAGAAATCGCCATGCTCACTGACAGTAAAAACATATTTTGAAAGAAACAAATAATGCTGAAGATCTGAAAATTACATCGTACGACAGTACTTGAAGACTGGCTACACCATTTAGAGAGAATGCATTATTGTAATATACAACAGTTTAATTCGCTTCCCTGTTGAACTTGAACTGTCATAGTTCTCCAATTTATGTCGAGGGCCTAGCACGAAACTGACTGTCACCCAATCAACTGACCTCTTAAGAAATTAAAATAATATTTTCTGTTTTATTAAAATGCCGCGATCGTCAATAAATTGTTATAAGCAAGATCTAGTGCAACATCAGGCAACTTCTATCTCGTGAAATCACTATTTTAAGCTAGCTTTTAGGACGTGCAGCTACTCTACTGATGATTGTATGTTTCACCACGCTTTGTTATCACATCTTAAAAGCTTTCTTTCTTTCACAGATTTGCAGCAAGACTTTTAAAAGACCCGACGCTCTGAAGATTCACATGATAACCCACGCTGACGTTAAGCCCTTCCGTTGTGACGAATGCGGTAGACAGTTCAACCAAAAGGTTTGTTATACCAAACATCTACCTTGCAAAAAAGGTAAGGTGAAAAAAGTGGCTTCTGAAAGTAAATGCGATAAAAGCGGCAAGGAGAGTGCTGAAGCTAAAAAAGTTCAAGAAAAAGAGGCCAAGTGTGGAAGAATATCGTGCAAAGGTGATAATGTTTTTGGTGAAAGTCGGCGTAAGATTTTCGATGACAGTTTAGTCGGAGCTGATGGAAACGAAAAAGAAAAACAACACGATGCATTAACGAGTGCTGCACTTCTTAAAAGTAGCATTGATGAATCTTATGACAAGGCAGTTGAAGTTGAAGACGTCAGTTGTCGCTGTCCACCAACGTGCAAATGTAAGAGGTTTTCTTTGTCGCTGGAAGTACAAACCAATGAAACAATTGGATCTTTATTCAGGTCCTCGAAGGAACTATCTTGTATCTCGTGTTGTTGCGATACCGAAACTCTTTTCAATCAATCACAATGCGGGCACTCTTGATCTGCCCAGTATTTCATTTTTGGCCATCCAAATCCAAGTTCTAACTCAGAATCAGGCTGCTTTGTATTTTATTAGTAAATTGTGGACGAAAATATCAAGGTGAAACCTGCATAGGTTTACATTTGGTCATAAATGTGTGTTGAACATTAATTGACATATCTAGAAATGCGTTTTAAATTTATTTTTGCATAAATAGAATTCATTTTATACTTTTTTTCACATTTTGTGTTCATCTGTACTTTGCTTGATGTTCGGGTAGTTCAGATCTTCAGAAGTTCAACCTTAATCTGTACATGACGTATTCATCTGTTTTCAAATGTCAGCTGGACAGTTTGACTGATGACTCATTTTGTATTCTAGTTTCCATGCTTCTCCTCCTCCGTTCTTTTTTCGTACGAACTTCAACAAACGTGTATCATGTTAGTAGAATCCATCGAAATACAACGTTTCATTTTATGCATCGATAATGTTTGTGCCTTTCAATTATCGAGTAATGTCTCATTACATTCCTTTTATCCTTTATTTATTAAAATAGTAAGGAGTTCCGCAAGAAAACCATGTCTGACGCGGAAGGGTATGTACTGAGTTTCTATCTTCTGATATTCAAGTATTAAGATGTAAGAACGAAAAAACCTTGTGCCCACTTTAGATACTATGATAAACATTTATGAAATAAGGAATTTACCATGATACTTTGTTTTGTTATAACACAGCATCAAGTATGCGAACAAAACTTCATTAATATAATTCATGTCACTTGGTGCCCCTCCCCCCGAGTTTTATTTTATCTTCCAATGATGATAAATCCGCTCCCTCTGCTGAGTTTGATTGATGAAAAAAGCGTAACCGGAATCGATTATTATTCTGAGGAAGATAAGTCTAGAATTCAGTTTACTAGACACAAGGCAGTACCCATTTAGCTGTGACCATGAAGACTGTGAATCACATAGCAGTACATAGGGGGGAAAATTACAAACAACAAGAACACTCTCTGTTCTTGCAGTGTTTTTCTTAAATGAGTGAAAAAGCAATGTTATAAAAGTTACCTTTACGGTTAGTGTTACGTTTATGGTCAGGTCAGGCTTTCGAAAACTTGAAATAGAATCTAAGCTAATAACTTATTCAAAGTTTAACTTGCTTGACTTTCTGTCCTGTGCCTATGGCTTGTTTCTGCAGGTTTGCAACATAAAGTGTATGCTAAAATGCCTTAAACCAGTGGATAATTATTAAAGAAGATACATTATTTTCAAGATATAGCACTTTGTATTAATGTGGTTTTTGTGAATTTTATTTTATTATGGCAGAGATGATATACCAGCCAGTGGTTTAATGCCAGTAAATGATGCCTTAAAAGAAGTATTGAAAACGGCTTTGTGTCACGATGGTTTGGCCAGAGGATTACATGAAGCTTGCAAAGCTTTAGATAAGTTAGTTTTATTTACAGCTTTTTTAGTTTTGGCTTTTTATTTGGTGATACTAAATTAGATATGTGCAGATTATTGAAATAGCCGATTAATTTATTTATTTGGTCAATTAACTGGCATAAGTCGATTTTTACCATGTTCTTGCTTTTTAACAGTTTGGAACAATGTATTGACTACTTTGTTTGTTTTGTTTCTTCCTCCTTTTTGAGGTTCTTGTTCATTTCGATTGACATTGTTCTTATTCAGCGTCCAGTTTGAATAACTTGAATTGTATCTGTTGTAGCATCTTCAAGTGTTAGGTTACAAATATATGAGCATTTGACAAATTACTGATAAAATTTGAGTTGTGCTGTGTTAATAATGTTAGCTTGTTTATGTTGTGCTAATCTTCATGTTTCAACAGTTTTGTTTTTTTGCCAAAGAACTGAACACCTTGTTTGGGACACTTTGCCAGCAGAAAGTAGCAATAAAGACAATACTATTTGCTTCATGCCTTATAACTAAGGAATTCAGGCTATTTTCATTCTTTGTATTATGTTCTGTTCAGCATTAATGGTTTTAATGCGCAGTTTTTTTGTCAACCAAGGAGTAGAAGAAAGTGACAGATGTAAAAACATTTATGGCTTAATTATTTTTGACTAGTTGTCTTAAAATGCCTGATTAACCGGCTTTTCTATTTATTTTCTAATTGGTGCATAAAAATCACATTGCATGCCTAAAATTTAGGATAAGTTACATAAATTTTGTTCAATTGTTCCAGCATATCGTATATTGAATATGCTAGGCAACTTAAATAAGTTATATAATCAAATTGTTTGTTTGCAAAAACTTTGCAAATTTCAGGCGACAAGCTCACTTGTGCGTACTGGCTCAAAATTGTGACGAGGGAACTTATGTTAAGTTGGTTGAAGCACTTTGTGCCGAACATCAAATCAACTTGATTAAGGTTGATGATGGGAAAAAACTAGGTGAATGGGCTGGCCTGTGTAAAATTGATAAAGAGGGAAAAGCCAGGAAGGTTGTTGGCTGCAGTTGTGTTGTAGTCAAGGTTGGTTGATACAATATTTGTGTTTTAATAACTGCGTCACTCTTTCCTAATGTCTAAATTTTAAAACATATTTCCTGAAACAGTGTATTTTTGTGTAGGATTATGGTAAAGAAACGCATGCTCATGATGTATTGATGGAATATTTCAAGTCTAAACGTTCAACCTAATGCTTAACTTCTATGAGCGTATTATGTTTACAAAGCAATAAAGAGAAATCACAATCTACAACAATGTTATTTTTTGCCGATTTTAACAATTTTGTTTGATATGCTTTGTATGAGAAATCACATTTATGTTTTTATAAAGTTATTGTGCCAAGTACCCTTTTACAACAATTTTCATTATTAATAATGGCTTTGAGTTGAATTATGTGATATTACAAACTTTACATTTAATACAATTGACGTGCTTACTACCAAGTGTTTTGACTAATATTTAAGTAAGAAATTGATTCCTATAAACGTTTATATACTCCAAGGCATTTCTGACAGTTTGGACATGTGTGTTTGCAATCTTGCAAGTCCTCTATGCAAAATGGTATCAAACAGCAACCATACCAACAGCTAATGAAGGGAAAAAATATGATAGACAATTCTATTATTTTTGTCTTGATAATAGGCAAAACCTGAATCAATTTCAAGTTTAAAACTAAAGTCAATTCATGAGTGAACCTTAGTTGACTTACCCAGCTACACAAAGTCCACAACAGACCAACCAAGGAAGTAATCCTGTATCACGACTTACAGTTGTCACGATCTGTGCATTGCAATGTGGACAGACCATAGCCAATGGTACTGGACCAAATGTTAATGGTGCCAAAATTGTTGTAGGTTGACCAACAATTGTGGTGGTGGTCATATTCTGTGTTTCATTGAGTGTGTATGGAGGAGGGTGGTTAGGTTGTACAGGATAAGCTCCTTCAGGTTGTGTAGGATAGGCTCCTTCGGGTTGTTTAGGATAGGCTGCCTGAGGTTGTGCTGGATAGGCAGCCTGAGGTTGTGCTGGATAGGCTGCCTGCGGTTGCGCAGGATAGGCTGCCTGAGGTTGTGCTGGATAGGCTGCCTGAGGCTGTGATACATGTGGTGCCTGTGTTTCTGATGAATGTGCAGATATAATGAATATATAAAAAATTGATAAAGAAGTAATTGTGATCGTATAGTACAGTAGTACATTCTTATAAGCTGTACTTACAAATCTAACTGATAAATGATCAACTGACTCCAACACATGACGCAATAGAATGCATACATACAAAAATATTATGTGGTTCTTTTTACTGTAATTTTTACAAAACAACACTACAATATATTGATTATAATATCATCAACGGTTAAATCGGAATTATTTTCTTTCGTGTCGTCGTGAAGTTTATCCTGAAGACAATCATGACATTAACTAGAGATAAAAACATTTTTACACAAACCTCCAGTTTGGTTGGAAGATTGGCCATTTGCGTCGTACGCCGGTGGAGCACCTAAGTTACCATCCTTAGCAGTATCCATGATGAAAAAAGATCCTGAGAGAGTAAAAATTCCCTTCTTTGAGTGAAATGATGTTCACTGTCTCTTTCTAGAGGCCTAACAGGTAGTAAAATCTATGTGCGCAATACTGATATCACGTAGGGTGACAATCGGAAGTTGTTAACGGTGAAAGAGAAAGATTTTATTGTTATGGAGTTTGGGAATTCGTCGTAAAAGAGCTTCAGCTCTTAAATTGTTTTATGAATGACGTTGATGCTCACACAGCCAAATTAGTATGGATGCCTTTCAGTTTTCACGGAGAAAACATATTCGCGTTGGAATAAAGACTCCATAGAGCAAAAGGGAATGCAATTGCCAATTGAAAGAGTACGTATTATTCTTTTCATTTTATTCAACAACATAAGAGAGAGTTCCGGCGCATTCATATGATTCGTGAATAATTGTTCTTGCCCCAAACCACGCATGCGTAAAAGTATGTGAACAAAACAAGCATCTTTCTTCCATTTTTTCGCAAACAATTTCCGAATGCCGTCATTCTCTGAATGACATTGTAATTCGTAACCAGAGGTTGATGTCGCGGATGGATCGCTAGTATAAAATATTGAATTTTACTATAACAGCTGCTCTGTTCCAAGTTTACTCTACTTAGTACACACTACCTTGAAAATGGAGTGACGATGGGAATGGGATATTCTTACAATTAATCAATAAATTATTATGTACGACTCGCAAGGAACTTGGGATAGCTACGAAATTTATTTTACGGCAACACGACAAGGAAATACAATCTGCGTTGAATATTTCTTGTTTGTTACGTTGAATTTATTGGAAAGTCATGGCTCAACCTCCGCCATACAGTCAACAACCGCCTGAAAATCCTCCAGCGTATCCAGGTACTGTAGTATTATCCATCTTGCGTTTGTATTTGTGAACATAAGAAATAAATGCTTTCGTTGAAGTGTCATTTCTGGCATTAGCATATGTTTCCTTCGCTTGACATTATGTCTTTAACAATTTTGTGTTGTCCTTTGAATTCTTTCGGCACGTTTTCATTGACTTAATGAATAATCGTGACAAAAAAACTCTAGGATGCCAAGCATATTCAAGTTGCCGTCCGCGTGATGTCCGAAGAAACTTTTTTGTTTCGCTTTAATTTTTGTCGGCTTAGCAACAAACGAGCGATGATAATTTTGACTTCGGCGAAACACTTATGTATTTAGTTACCTAAATGTTAGTCTTGGGTTGGGGGAATAGTTTGAGATTACGCCACCAAATACTTATTTTCCTGTATGCTTGACGCTGACCCAAATCTTATTTCTAATCACAACCTAGCCTGATTATTGTTGGAAGGCTTTGGGAAGGTCGGGATTATTATTTCACTTTGTGAATTTGGAAATACTTATTGAAGGTAGCTCATCCACACATATAGTTAACTGTAGCTACTGGCTAACCACTATTGCGTATTATATAACAACCAGAAGAATTTGAGCAATTTCATTGGCGGACATATGCAGGGAATGAGGTCACAGAAAATTTCTTGTTTATAAAAACAAACAAATGGCGGATATGTTTGAAAATTTATCGCAATGCCTCCCTGAATGGGAAAATAAAGATATTCACAAAGACCTAGTTGAGGCAACGTATTTGAGCAAAAAGAAAAGAAAAAACCCCGGTTTTCAAACATTAATTTGTACTTCGTCTTTGATAACAAAATTTCAACAAAATTGATCAGCCATTGCTTGTTTATTTTGTTAGCCAATCACATTTTATCACGTGATTTAAGCTAGCCAATAGCATCTCTTCAATTCTATAGATCACGTAAGCCTGATATTTGCGAAATCTAGACTTTTTAATGTTCCAAGTGTTGGGTGCAAGGGAAACAAACTGTTTGACCATTTAATTTGAGAATTTTTTTGATTTTATTGTATAACTCGCCCCGGTGGCTCGTGGTCACTTTTTTAGTTTTTATCACAAATGACGTCTTACCCGTGTATCTATAACTGTATAGACAACAGTTAAATGTTATCTATTTGTTAATTATTATATGGCAATATAACTAGGTAGGAAAGAACTACCAACTTTCATATCATTGATCTTGATGTCTGAACTGGATGTAACGTAAACTATGTATTTTCGAAAAACGAAAATTGTTTCGCTTGAGTGCCTGTGTAAACTTAACAGCTCGACTTGTGCAAATTGTAGTTTTGCATATCATCTCAAACAGCAAAACACTTGTGGCCTGGATGTACTTGCATTTATGTTCAATTTATGTGCCCTATAATCACAGTGCTTTTGTGAGTAGAATATAAAGGAATAAGCAAATTAATGTATTTTTTACAAGTCTCAAAGCATTACCATACATCATAGACGTAACAACAAAATAACAGAGCCCAAATGCTGACTTAAATGACATTATCTGTTGTCATTTATCCACACTAAAGTAAACATGATTTGTATTAGTTGAATGAACTAATTATCGTACTCTTTACAAAACTTTCACACAAATAAGATATATGTGTAGTCTTAGCTATAAAATTCACACTCAGTAGGCAATCACAATCATCAATAATATGTCATTTATGCGAAGGAAGCAAGAAACTTCATGTAATGTACTTATATTTAGTCCATAGCCGAAGGACAATTGATTATTTGGTTGGCTCAAATTCATATATGCATGTTATAATCTGTAGAAAACAATAGATGACCCTGATTTAGTACATTTGGCAATGTGTCAGTAAACCTAGTTCGGGTTGACCAAAGCCATGTGAGGGAAATTTGGCGGGGGACAAGTAGCAAGGCTTCACGTGCCGTCCCTGATTTCGACTGATTGCTACAACACGCGCCACACTTCCGAACTTCCAGCCCGAGTTTGGATCGCCCTGGCGCGACAACAAGATATGTGATGATGATGATGATGATTTAGTCTACTTAAGTATTTATTTGCGATGTTTATCTGTTCAGCTCACTATAGTCACAATACTTTGTTGTTGAGTTGAATGGAAGACAAAAATCGAAGGAATTGCTTTTTTCAACAATTCATGTATGAATTACAAATATTCTTCGTGTGAATTTGCTGATATTTTCAACCACAAGCAGGAAATGCAATGAAATATTTGCAATGTGGCACGTTCAAATTGTTACTAGCAAAGCCTTCACGTTTTCAAAGATCAAGCAGTTGAAAGTCGGCACAGAATTTTTAGAACAAATTTTTTTCGGACTGCACTGGTCATTGCTGCATTTGACTTGGTGCTTCAAGCCTTCTTTCATATATAGGAAAAATCAAATCTTGATAAAATTTTATTCGCAATCCGTAGAAATTTGTATAAATAATGTACAAATATATTTATATGATATTGATCAACGTTCAACCGTCTACTTCATTTTGTTGGCCATGTAGGCGTTACTTCATTTTGTGGCCATGTATTGGCTAGGCTACCCACATGTAGGCATTACTTCATTTTGTGGCCATGTATTGGCTAGGCTACCCATGTAGGCATTACTTCATTTTGTGGCCATGTATTGGCCAGGCTACCCACATGTAGGCGTTACTTCATTTTGTGGCCATGTATTGGCTAGGCTACCCACGTGTAGGCATTGCTTCATTTTGTGGCCATGTATTGGCCAGGCTACCCACGTGTAGGCATTACTTCATTTTGTGGCCATGTATTGGCTAGGCTACCCACGTGTAGCTTCATTTTGTGGCCATGTATTGGCTAGGCTACCCACGTGTAGGCATTACTTCATTTTGTGGCCATGTATTGGCTAGGCTACCCACATGTAGGCGTTACTTCATTTTGTGGCCATGTATTGGCTAGGCTACCCACGTGTAGGCGTTACTTCATTTTGTGGCCATGTATTGGCTAGGCTACCCACGTAGGCGTTACTTCATTTTGTGGCCATGTATTGGCTAGGCTACCCACATGTAGGCGTTACTTCATTTTGTGGCCATGTATTGGCTAGGCTACCCACGTGTAGGCATTACTTCATTTTGTGGCCATGTATTGGCTAGGCTACCCACGTGTAGGCGTTACGTACCTATTTTTTGCGAAATTCCTTGCGCTTGTCGAAATTACTTGCAAGACCTCTATTCTGCTCTCAACTCAAAAACTCATGAGAAGTGTAAACTGACGAGCTTCGTTTTCCGTGGCAAATTAATCAAATTAGTTGAACTGTTCATTTTTGGCAATAATATCTCTGACAAATAATCTGACAATGAGATTTTCATTGAAAGAACTTGATGACTGCTTCACTTGAGAAAATGCGGGTTGAATTTTTTTCAGGCAAACAGCCTCACCCAACCTCAACCGAGCCTTGCCCCGTATGCCTATGATTAATTTTATATTGTGTTAATGGATGCTTGTTGTAAAGCTGTACAAAAATATATTGCATATCGTACATAGGAGATGCAAAACAGGCTTTTCCACCCCAAAGCGGTCAATATCCTCCTCCACAAGGTTACTCCCAACAACCAGGCTACCATGCTCAACCAGGCCATCCTGCTCAATCAGGCTATCCTGCTCAACCAGGCTATCCTGCTCAACCAGGCTATCATACTCAACCAGGCTACCAAGCTGTACCTCTGCAGCAGCAAATGTCCAATATAAACACAACCACAATTGTGGCAACACAACCAGGGCCTGTAGTCGTAACTGGAATGATGTTTGGTGAGGCACCAGTTAGCATGGTGTGCCCTCGTTGCCAGGCCCAAATAGTTACATCAACTGTGTATCAAGATGGCTCATTTGTGTGGCTAATGGCTGCCATTCTGTGTTTCATTGGGTAAGCTGTTCAGTAATATTCTTTGTATTTTGTTCCATTATATGAAACATTAAATACTTTCAACTTGTATTGTCGTCGCGTCACTAACTTTCATGGTTGTAAGTAATAAAAAGAGAAAAGAATTTTGAAAGATAAATTTAAAAACATTCAAGCTTTTTATTGAACGTCATACTTAGAACACTTATTGAGTCGTTTTGATTGGTCAATTCATTTGGGCTATAAATACAGTTGCAAAATAATAGTTGTAGGTAAAAATCCCCTAATTGAAAAAATATGACTTTCCCAAGAAAGTTAGCAACATTACGTTTTGTAAAATTGGAGGAATATGGCACGAAATGATTTCTATTTATTAAGTATTAAGAATTGTTTTTTGGGGAACGATGCTTATCTTTTTCTAATCCTGCTGTAGTTGCTGGCCGTGTTGTCTTATTCCGTTCTGTGTTGACGGCTGTAAGGACGTGACACATCATTGTCCAAACTGCAGAAGCCATCTTGGTTCTTACCGCCGAATGTAATCAAAAGAATTTGTTTCGAAGTTCTGGCAATAATTCAAATTTCATTTTTGTTTAGTTTCAATAGACATGTAGCACTAGTGTAACGTCTATGACTATGATGATATAGTTGGACTTTGGATAACAATACCAATACCTCTGTCGCACGTTCGTTAATATTTTCGTTGCGGGAACTTTTATAGTGTTCAATTATAGAGACGAAGACTGAAGAATCTTTAGTATGACTAGTATTTGATAGTGATAGTTGTTGCGAAGAAGAAATTGCCAGTTATCAATAACGCTAAAACTAGTCAAATGGGACTTTTTCCCAAGACTTTATTCACATTGAAAACTTATGCATAGCGACCTCTAAAGACTACCTGCTCTCGGTAGTGGCAACATCCAATACTCGTTTTTTGTAAGCAAAACGCATCACATATTTTGGAATTTGTATTGGTATTGTTATAGGAAGTCATACTTATAAACTCTCTAATTTTAAAACATTGTATTTACCATAACCTTCTTTTATCATCATATATAGTATTTCATGAAAGTCAGCATCAATTTCGCACTAGCATACACACGAGTTATAACAAATTGTGCATTTTATGATTGAATTGTGTATCTATGGTAAAATTTGCATTAATAATAATTTTCTGAGATCAGAAATAAAGATGTGTCAATTAAACTTGAGGTGTCTATTTTCTGATGAATTTTATCATGGAATTCTTGGGGACAACAGGTATTTTTATAAAGTCATTTTATTTCACTAGATTGGTCTACACCTGAGTTTGCATATCAGCCTGTCATTACTAGCAAATCGATATGAGCTCAATCAACGAAATCAATTTTGGTCCAAACACAATACACATCTTTTATTTCTAAAACATGAAGTATTAGTACAAACACAGTAAACATCTTTTATTTCTAAAACATGAAGTAATTGTGCAAACACAATACACATATTTAATTTCTTAAACATGAAGTATATGAAGCAAACAATTACTGTGACGATAAATGGTAAAATGTTCAGTATATTGTTCAAACATCCACAGACTACGTGGCTTGCGTCCATAAGGGTGATTTCGATGTTAAACTCATAAATTCAGAACATTCTTCTTCACAGGCCTGTAATCATCGCTTTCGTTGATTTTTTGACATATGCAACGAGATGGTGGACAGAGACCATGAATACAATTATCGTTACACCATTTTTTGATGAATTCAGCATATTTGCTCCAGGGTTGGGCTGCTTCGCAAGACCCAGGACTTACTCTCTCGACATTTCCCCTTCATCTTTTGATTGAATGTATTACTTCCGTTCTTTGCCTCACCATCGTTGTATGTATTACTTCCGTTCTTTGGCTGTCCTTTGTTTAAAACAACGTGTTCAGCCTCGTGTGTATCTTGTTCTTCATTATTCAATCTAAGACCTTCGTGCTCTCTGAATTTCACTCGTAGACTCTCCTTTAGTAGGTTGTGCAACTGGTCATTGGACACGTCATTTTGAGCGATTTCATTGTGTCCATCTTCACTCTGAATTGATCCGGCATTGATAACTTTACGATGAAAGTTGTTTATGGTGTTTAATCCATCGACATGCTCACAAACACAACGAGTTTTAGGACAATATCCTCTGATGCAGTTATTGTTGCACCATTCATCCATTGCGTCATCACCTGCCCTCCCCACCGCTTTACACGATCCGGGTTTTATTTTTGACCCCTCGGGTGATATGGCAACAGGCGTCGTATCAACTGCCTCACTCGGAGTTGATGTTTCATTTGGTGGCGTGTCTGTAGTGATCTCTGTAGGTTTCTCTTCAGAATCTACAAACACCCCTCCTTCTAATTCCTTTGTCACCTTTGTGAGCAATGGGTTCTTCTCGCCACATTTTCCTGTGAAATCATCCAAATCGAGGGACCAGAACATCGCGCCTCGAAGACCTAACGAAATCGCCGATTTATTTTGCCATAATTTACATCTCATTAAAATCTCTAATTAAGTCTCTCTACTGTTCATGTTGGAGTCGAATGTTCAAAATAATTGTGCATATGGTGTTGACCTTACTTATAGCCTTACGACAAACTTACGAGATTATCTTCAGGTACTGTCTTGTGTAGAAATCATCTGATGTGTGGTTTTGGGTTTAATGATTTTCGTTTATGTAAAATGCTTACCTTCTTGTTTGATTAAGTCGACTTTACTTTGCAGACTATTCGGTGTGTCGTAACCAATCCATACATCATCAGCGTATGCGTACGATGCACCAGCCGAGCTTTCTTCGACGGTCGTCAAAGATTTGTCAGAGCAAATCTCGTAGTAGGCCAAAAGCCTGCTTCTTTGTATACGGACCTTTCACGGGAACTCCATCTGCTTCGGAACCAATGTCGTGATTAGATGCTGAGACTAGTTTGAACGCCCGTCCATAGAGGCCCATTCCCAACGCAATCTTGTTGGCTGGCATTCCATTCTCTATCCAGTTTTAACTGAATCTGGTACGGTCAGTTTATCATCACCTGAAAGATGAACATGAATAATATTTAAACTGAATCTGTTACGGTCAGTTTATCATCGCCTGAAAGATGAACATGAATAATATTTGAACTGAATCTGTTACGGTCAGTTTATCATCGCCTGAAAGATGAACATGAATAATATTTGAACTGAATCTGTTACGGTCAGTTTATCATCGCCTGAAAGATGAACATGAATAATATTTCGACATAAACTGGTTTCCGAAATGGGAATAGTAGGAAATCTGGTGAATGGAATTATAGCACTCATTTGAAAATACGTAGGTCATCAAAGAGTGGGTATTTATTTGCCTCAAGCCAATGGTAATTCATTTTAAAAATATGATGAGAACTTAGAATTATGTTCCAATACCTGTCATTGCTGTGTGGTGTCCAGTAATTTTCTCCCAACTACCATGCAAATCATACGTCATCAGATTGATCCAATCCAAGCTCTTGCTGATTCGTGCCACTTCGTATGCCTTGGTAACTTTTTCAGTAGGGCGGCTGCCACTGCAGCTGTAAGGTATAGTCGGTCGTTTCCGGAGAGTTCCGATTCCTGTGCGAACGCTTCCACGAGCTCTTCGACAAGTAAGCTGAACCTCTCCTATCTTCAGGCGGAGAATTACCTCTATGCGCTGGGTATTCCCAATCCAAGTCAAGACCATCGAAGCCAATTCGTCGAAGGAATTTAATTGCAGACTCGATAAATATCAGTCTTGTTTCTGGTGTACTTACCATGTTGGAAAATTTGCTTATGGCACCTGCCTCGTGGTTCCAGCCTCCAACTGCCAACAATAACTTAAGTGATGGATACGCCTACAAATATAAAACAACTAGCATGATTTAGTGTTGATGCGAAAATTTGCGAAGGGCAAATCATATCTGCGGCTTTTGATTTTCGTGCCCCGTCTGCTCTAAAGCAAAGAACACAATTGAAAACTGGTAGTTAACACTGTTTGTCACAGTTGTCAGGTGGATCGTTGCAAATAGTTCTAGATATTTTGCGGGACTTTTAGTCCACAAGTGACCAATCTTTCTTCTTGAAACTCGTTCTGATTTTGGGTTTAGTTCACAAGACTAGATTTCATGGCCAAACTATATATTGAAGCCTGTTTCGTTTAAAAGGAAGGTTAAATATTTAAGTGAATATGGCTTCAGTGACAGTCTCTGGTTTATCCTTGAATTCTAGCAATTAGATTTAGGGAAGACATTGTTCTCTCTAACCTCGTTCATTACCCACATGCCATCCTTTAGTGTACTGTAACTCACCTGTTGAATTTCTCTGAATTTCTTAAACATTTTATCGTCGTTCCATTCAATACTTTTCAATTCATGGTTTTCAATCTTTGCAAAAGCATAAATAATATGGGTACATAATGAAACATCGATATTTTCTGGAAAGTATTCCATTGGACTTGTTCGATACTGTGCCCAGTTTGTGTAGTAACACACTCTAACAATTTTCTCAGCTCTTGCCAAAGATGCTGACAGGGTAATCATCAAAACATAGAGAAAGTTCATTTTTGGTCAAAGATGGCTCCGCACAATCTATTAATAAATGAAAAATTACAACGGTCTATAGGTGTTACAGATTTCACAGATATCGATGAACATACTTGAATTTCTTCTGTCTTCTTGAACTATCTTCTTTCAATCTTGTATGGCACTGCTTTTCTGGGCTTCGGTGATCAATAAAGAATGACTTTTCTCTGCAAGTTATTCGTTTATAAAAGATTGTTTGTTTTGTATTTCTGGTGTTTTGTTCAAATCGATCCTAGTTTGAATACAGCAACTTGTTTTCTAGACAGTTTTGTTTGAAAAACCTGTAGAGAAAAGCTGTTTAAAAAACGTTGGTTACTCTGTCGTGACAATAGACGTGTTGCGATGTCCGTATTTAGGAATTTGGTCCACGAACCTTGAAAAGACGACAGTTTCATTAATATAAAATAATAATAAGATCGCAATTTTTTCTCTCAACAAAACTGAAGATTTTAGAGAAAAACTTGATAAGACAGTGGAAAGCAGATAGCTTTTGATCTAAATTCAATATAGAAGCAAGAGACCTTATTATTTGAGGTAGTGTTATGAAATATTAGTGAGCAAAGATATGACAGGATATTCCCATTCCTAAACTTTGTCGTAATGAACATTGACTTGATCGAGAAAGTTTCGTAGAAAGCAGAAACTGTGTAAACACTTAAGCAGTGCGATAAACCGTGTGAATTTGCAGGTCTGAAAGCGAAACATGATCTGAAAAATACTTCTTGTATACTCAAATTTTTCATTTATGTCATCACCAAGATACCATTAAAACAGTACTGTTACGCTTTTATTCGAAACTGTGTTCACTCTGAATTGAATTCTATTTCATTTCCTACACAAAAATTACAAAGAAAGAGTATGAAGAGTTGACGTGTCAAAACTGTCAGGTAACTTCCACTGGCACCAAAGGGTTCTATTTTAGTTCGGCAATTCTCACTTTGTTCTGTTCTAAAACTAGGTTTATGACCTAACTACCAGAGGCGTACTGTTCTTTCGGGGGATTTACGTTCCTCTCGATTGTGGAGCAACCTTAACGTGTCAGGCTTTCAGTGACGCCAGCAAATTTTATTGGTCTTATTGCTTGTAGCTTCTGTAGAGGCAATCACCTGAAATAACAGGCTCTTCTAACCATTGTTGTTTAAATATACAATGGAAAATTTCTTCAGTTTGGGAGTAGTGAACAAATCGTTTCTCCTGGGAGTGTGTGTGGTTGACCTCTCCCCCCCCTGCTCCTTCGACCTGTTCATTTTCAAAAATAATTTATTTCTTCATATTTTACGTAGGTAGAACGACTAAATAACATCAGTTTTTTTTTCATACATTCTGCTGTCTATAATAAGTAGAGAGTAGCGATTATTTATTTTGTCTTAAAACGTAGCAAGATTGTTCAAAATCGCTCAATCATTGGTGTTCGACTCGAAATGGTGAATTCTTTGGCAACATAAGACACCATCCTTGATAAGGCTGTACAGATGGTATGTTGTCATCATTCTCGTGAATGTTATAACCCAGACATCCAGCAACTAACGCAGCCTCATCAGCTAAACCTGACGGATGTGAAAGAGTTAGCGGTACCGTGACAAGTCCACCTGTAAACTTATCGATACGTACAGAATATTCTGTTTTTTCCATGAACCGTGGGATCCATCCTTCATAGCGCCGAAATCCTGAACCAAAGTTTTCTTCGCTGACAATTTTTGACCACCATTCGCAATCAGGTTCACCACAGTAAGTTGCAAGCAGTTTTTTAAATATATTTTCTGCCAGTTTCCACCAATTTTGTGGTAAACACAGCTCAAGCTCAATCGGTTTAAGAAGATTTTGGAGTGCATCTAGTTTTCAATAAGTTTCCTCCAATCTTCCTCAGTGCCAAGCATTTCAACAGCTGGTATGCCACACATTAAACACATTCTATAAAACAATAAAAATGAAACTGTTTCATCATTCATGTTATCACATAAAGCATTGTATAAATTGTGACCAATTTGTCTCGTGCATATTTTGCAAGGACTGTGAAAATCCAGTAGCAGGAATAAATACATAAAAGTTGCCACCTGTATTCAAAGAACTCCTGTAATGAAGACATCAAAGCGATTTGCGATACAATCTTTTGCACTGGTGTGCTTGATGAGAAATCAGCAGTTATCAGATCAACATAACCAGGAACTTTGACATTCTTTGATATTTCATGTGACATGGCATCAAAAATGAAGAGTAGTTTACATCATAGATATTATTAGAATCCATTTCTACATTCAATGCTTTCTTGCCTAAAATTTGTTAAATTCATAGATTATGAAAGTGCATTTACAAAAGTGTTTTGTTCATAACAGGCCATTGAACTAAAATACATGAAACGCTACCTGTAATACAAAACGCCAATAATTTTTGAAGCCGTGATTTTACCCCTGACACGCATGTATTGTCAATCGATTATTACTCTTCAAGAGAAACAATACACATGTGTCTGGGGTAAATCTCATGTCTGGGGTAAAATCTCACGTGTCTGGGGTAAAATCTCGCATGTCTGGGGTAAAATCTCACGTGTCTGGGGCAAAATCTCGTGTGTTTGATGTAAGATTTCGCTTCAATTATTTGCTTCAGGTAGCGTTCCATGTATTTTAGTTCAATAAAACATAACAGCATATCTGAGCCATAGTTTCTGGAGGGGGCAGGCTCATTTCTTTCACTAGTATTTTCAACCAACTAACATTGAAGACTTGCCCAAATTTTAATCTTAAAACTGTCTTGGGGCTTTACATCCCATAGAACTATGAGTAAACAGTAGATCTATCAAGATCTTCAGTTTCACATGCACGGCATTCATAAATGGGCCTTGCACAAGTGGTCATACATACATAAGAAAGTAAAGACAGGGAGAACATTAAGAGGTGGTGCTATGTGTTCCATTTGAGTGTGTCTAACTGTCGCGGGTAAGAAGTCGCAGGTCGCGGGTAAAATGTTGCAGGTATAAAAACACTTTTTTGCATGGTAAAGTTTAAAAGAAGTCGATGTTAAATTCTCAGGAATTCTTTATTTCTATGTATGCCCATTTTAATGTGCTCTATGAATCAACGTTCTCTGCTGTCAACATTAAAATATGTAACGTGCGTTTGTCAGACGAAACGTCGAGTTTCAATTAATGGTTTCTACTGGTAAACCAGAGGCGTAACTAGAACAGTTTATCAATGTAAAATCGTACAAGCATGTCAATCACATGACCAAAACCTGTTCAATATTCATATAAAAGAGCAGTACTGTACATTTATAAACACTATATCTAAAACATTTCTATACATGCCAACCTTTGTGTTCAACAAACATCTTCCGTATTTTTTCATCTTTTGAATGTTTGTCAATGGCGATGGCGACGCTTCTGATGATAACAAACCACCAGTCTTCGGGAGACGTTCGCAGTTTCCAATGATTATTATAAGCCAACAAAATTGACGAAAATAAACCAACGTCTGTACTTGAATGGATCAAATCATCAGAACCCAGGGGTTGTCAATAATTGATTGCAATTAAATTGGTCTGCCCAATCAATTAATTTTAATTGGAGGTGCGCCCAATCAATTAATTTTAATTGATGCTTTGTCCAATCAATTAATTGGTTACAAATAATTGCAATTAATTGAAACTCGATTAATTTTGACAACCCTTGTATACTTTGTCTACATATCTTTTTAGTACTAGAACGCACACTAACGCTAATATCGTATAGAAATAGGTAGGTCTATTGTACAGGCAATAGCAATAGGTATAGCAACAGTAAATATATTTAACTTTTTTCTCTATGTCATAGGCCACACATTTAGGTTCTATAAGTTTTCGGATTCCCATTAAGAATGAAAAAGCGAAGAAGAAAATAAAAAATGTAATGTCAACATGGCATAATTCGAGTTTTTCGAAAGTGTAGGCCTACAAAAAAAACAAATTTAGAAATCTAACAAGAATACAAATACAATCAATTAATGCCAATCAATTAATTGTAATTGGAGGTGCGCCCAATCAATTAATTTTAATTGATGCTTTGTCCAATCAATTAATTGGTTACAAATAATTGCAATTAATTGAAACTCAATTAATTTTTGACAACCCTTGTCAGAACCCAACGTGACACTTCGATCGCCAACATTTTCGCGAATGTTTTCGTTTTCTGTGTCTTTTTCACTTCGTTTGAGCTTCCTTTCAAAATTTTTAGCAACTTCTTCAAAATACTTGGCTTCGCCACGACGTCCTAAGTCGTTAGTCTCGTCTTTTAATGAAAGAGGTTCCAAAAGTTCTGCCAGTGTAATACACTTCATGACTGTCACGGGCTTGGAGAAGCGTTCCGAAAATCTGCCATCGACTGAGTAGCCACGTTTATCTGATGATCTACGGAAACGGAGTTTCTTAAGGAAAGCCATTTCGGAAAAAATTTGGTCAAGAAAAAATCTCCGTTGAGAAAGCAAACCAAAATTGAGAAACACGTGTTTATCACAGTGAGCTCAGTATTTAAATAACTGGAATGATATTTAAATACTGAGCTCTAAATAACTGGAATGATATCTGAAGCCAAAATTAAAGCCAAAAATATTTGTCGTCGTCATTCGTGATCACTCGTGTTTCTTGCGTGTTCATAAACAATTTGTATTTTTTCGGATCGTAGATCTTTAGTTTGACCTCAGTTGATTCATTTTACTACTCAGTTTCATCTTCACGAAGAAAATCTTTTAACTATATTTATTTCAATTCTACGTTATCCTCAGTGCAAAAGTATTATTACGTTTTCAAATAAATTTAAAGGATTTGTTGGTATGAGTTTTATTGGAAAAATTTACAAATAGAATGAAAACATCTTATAGCTACTATATATTTTGTCATACACAGTCGATTTGCTTTTAAGCTGCGGTTTTCCTTTAAAACATATTAAAGTCTTTAAGGATATTCGATTATTGGTATCGAGACGACAACCATTTAGTATTTAAAGCACTATCAACATCGATGAAAATGACAAAATTTTTCGCTCCGTAAAAGTTAAAATGCGAGTTATACTCAATACTTTTATGAAACTGGATATTCAAGTTTCTTTTTCTTCGGAAAAACGATCTGTTTGCGGATGGTAGTTCAGTAAAGCAAATTTATTGTGAAAAAATTCCCGGTCGAGAAAAATTCCGGCTGGGCTGCTTCGCAAGACCCAGGACTTTTCTCTCGCCATTTCCCCTTCATTTTTTGATTGAACGTATTACTTCCGTTCTTAGCCTCACCACCGTATATATCCTCTTGTGCCTTGTTCAATCCATGACCATCTAATTTATTACCTGTAATTAATAGTCTGCCATCTTTTTATTACCTGTCAGCGGTAGTCATCTGAAGATATACCAACCTGGACGATCTACATTTACAAACATGTAATTTACTACCCTTCTTTAAAACCACGTGTTAAGCATCGTATATATCCTCTTGTGCCTCGTTCAATCCATGACCATCTAATTTATTATCCTTGTTTAAAACCACGTGTTCAGCATCGTATATATCTTGTTCATCATTATTCAATCTACGACCTTCGTGTTCTCTGAATTTCGCTCGTTGACTCTCCTTTTGTAGGTTGTGCAACTGGTCATTGGACACGTCATTTTGAGCGATTCCATTGTATCCATCTTCACTCTGAATTGATCCGGCATTGATAACTTTACGATGAAAGTTTTTTATGGTGTTTAATCCATCGACATACTCACAAACACAACGAGTTTTAGGACAATATCCTCTGATGCAGTTATTGTTGCACCATTCATCCATTCCGTCATCACCTGCCCACTCCCCCACCGCTTTACACGATCCGGGTTTTATTTTTGACCCCTCGGGTGATATGGCAACAGGCGTCGTATCAACTGCCTCACTCGGAGTTGATGTTTCATTAGGTGGCGTGTCAGTAGTCATCTCTGTAGGTTTCTCTTCAGAATCTACATACACCCCTCCTTCTAATTCCTTCGTCACCTTTGTGAGCAATGGGTTCTTCTCTCCACATTTTCCTGTGAAATCATCCAAATCGAGGGACCAGAACATCGCGCCTCGAAGACCTAACGAAATCTCGGATTTATTTTGCCATAATTTACATCTCATTAAAATCTCTAATTAAGTCTCTCTACTGTTCATGTTGGAGTCGAATGTTCAAAATAATTGTGCATATGGTGTTGACCTTACATATAGCCTTACGACAAACTTACGAGATTATCTTCAGGTACTGTCTTCTGTAGAAATCATCTGATGTGTGGTTTTGGTTTTAATGATTTTCGTTTATGTGAAATGCTTACCTTCTTGTTTGATTAAGTCGACTTTACTTTGCAGACTATTCGGTGTGTCGTAACCAATCCATACATCATCAGCGTATGCGTACGATGCACCAGCCGAGCTCTTCGACGGTCGTCAAAGATTTGTCAGAGCAAATCTCGTAGTAAGCCAAAAAGCCTGCTTCTTTTGTATACGGACCTTTAACGGGAACTCCATCTGCTTCGGAACCAATGTCGTGATTAGATGCTGAGACTAGTTTGAACGCCCGTCCATAGAGGCCCATTCCCAACGCAATCTTGTTGGCTGGCATTCCATTCTCTATCCAGTTTTTAACTGAATCTGGTACGGTCAGTTTATCATCACCTGAAAGATGAACATGAATAATATTTAAACTGAATCTGTTACGGTCAGTTTATCATCGCCTGAAAGATGAACATGAATAATATTTCGACATAAACTGGTTTCCGAAATGGGAATAGTAGGAAATCTGGTGAATGGAATTATAGCACTCATTTGAAAATACATAGGTCATCAAAGAGTGGGTATTTATTTGCCTCAAACCAATGGTAATTCATTTTAAAAATATGATGAGAACTTAGAATTATGTTCCAATACCTGTCATTGCTGTGTGGTGTCCAGTAATTTTCTCCCAACTACCATGCAAATCATACGTCATCAGATTGATCCAATCCAAGCTCTTGCTGATTCGTGCCACTTCGTATGCCTTGGTAACTTTTTTCAGGGGCGGCTGCCACTGCAGCTGTAAGGTATAGTCGGTCGTTTCCGGAGAGTTCCGATTCCTGTGCGAACGCTTCCACGAGCTCTTCGACAAGTAAGCTGAACCTCTCTCTATCTTCAGGCGGAGAATTACCTCTATGCGCTGGGTATTCCCAATCCAAGTCAAGACCATCGAAGCCAATTCGTCGAAGGAATTTAATTGCAGACTCGATAAATATCAGTCTTGTTTCTGGTGTACTTACCATGTTGGAAAATTTGCTTATGGCACCTGCCTCGTGGTTCCAGCCTCCAACTGCCAACAATAACTTAAGTGATGGATAGGCCTACAAATATAAAACAACTAGCATGATTTAGTGTTGATGCGAAAATTTGCGAAGGGCAAATCATATCTGCGGCTTTTGATTTTCGTGCCCCGTCTGCCCTAAAGCAAAGAACACAATTGAAAACTGGTAGTTAACACTGTTTGTCACAGTTGTCAGGTGGATCGTTGCAAATAGTTCTAGATATTTTGCGGGTCTTTTAGTCCACAAGTGACCAATCTTTCTTCTTGAAACTCGTTCTGATTTTGGGTTTAGTTCACAAGACTAGATTTCATAGCCAAACTATATATTGAAGCCTGTTTCGTTTAAAAGGAAGGTTAAATATTTAAGTGAATATGGCTTCAGCGACAGTCGCTGGTTTATCCTTGAATTCTAGTAATTAGATTTAGAGAAGACATTGTTTCTCTAACCTCGTTCATTACCCACATGCCATCCTTTAGTGTACTATAACTCACCTGTTGAATTTCTCTGAATTTCTTAAACATTTTATCGTCGTTCCATTCAATACTTTTCAATTCGTGGTTTTCAATCTTTGCAAAAGCATAAATAATATGGGTACATAATGAAACATCTACATTTTCTGGAAAGTATTCCATTGGACTTGTTCGATACTGTGCCCAGTTTGTGTAGTAACACACTCTAACAATTTTCTCAGCGCTTGCCAAAGATGCTGACAGGGTAATCATCAAAACAAAGAGAAAGGTCATTTTTGGTCAAAGATTGCTCCCGCACAATCTATTGAAAATGAAAAATTACAACGGTCTATAGGTGTTACAGATTTCACAGATATCGATGAACATACTCGAATTTCTTCTGCCTTCTTGAACTATCTTCTTTCAATCTTGTATGGCACTGCTTTTCTGAGCTTCTGTGATCAGTAAAGAATGACTTTTTCTCTGCAAGTTATTCGTTTATAGAAAGATTGTTTGTTTTGTATTTCTGGTGTTTTGTTCAAATCGATCCTAGTTTGAATACAGCAACTTGTTTTCTAGACAGTTTTGTTTGAAAAACCTGTAGGGAAAAGCTGTTTAAAAAAAGTTGGTTACTGTCATGACAATAGACGTGTTGCGATGTCCGTATTTAGGAGTTTGGTTCACGAACCTTGACAAGACGACAGTTTCATTAATATAAAATAATAAGATCGCAATTTTTCTCTCAACAAAACTGAAGATTTTAGAGGAAAACTTGATAAGACAGTGGAAAGCAGATAGCTTTTGATCTAAATTCAATATAGAAGCAAGAGACCTTATTATTTGAGGCAGTGTTGGGAAATATTAGTGAGCAAAGATATGACGAGGATGTTCCCATTTCCTAAACTTTGTCGTCATGAACATTGACTTGATCGAGAAAGTTTCGTAGAAAGCAGAAACTGTGTGAACACTTAGGCAGTGCGATAAACCGTGTGAATTTGCAGGTTCTGAAAACGAAACATAATCCGAAAAAATACTTCTTGTATACTCTGATTTTTCATTTATGTCATCACCAAGATACCATTAAAACAGCACTGTTTCGCTTTTATTCGAAACTGTGTTCAGACTGAATTGAATTCTATTTCATTTCCTACACAAAAATTACAAAGAAAGAGTATGAAGAGTTGACGTGTCAAAACTGTCAGGTAAATTTCACTGGCACCAAGAGGGTTCTATTTTAGTTCGGCAATTCTCACTTTGTTCTGTTCTAAAATTACGTTTATGAACTAACTACCAGAGGCGTACTGTTCTCCAAGATCCACGTTCCTCTCGATTGTGGAGCAACCTCAACGTCTCAGGCTTTCAGTGACGCCAGCAAATTTTTATTGGTCTTTTTGCTTCTAGCTTCTGTAGAGGCAATCACCTGAAATAACAGGCTCCTCTAACCATTGTTGTTTAAATATACAACGGAAATTTTCTTCAGTTTGGGAGTAGTGAACAAATCGTTTAACCTGGGAGTGTGTGTGGTTGACCACTCCCCCCCCCCCATGCTCCTTCGACCTGTTCATTTTCAAAAATAATTTATTTCTTCATATTTTACGTAGGTAGAACGACTAAATAACATCAGTTTTTTTTCATACATTTTGCTGTCTATATTAAGTAGAGAGTAGTGATTATTTATTTTGTCTCAAAACGTAGCAAGATTGTTTAAAATCGCTCAATCATTGGTGTTCGACTCGAAATGGTGAATTCTTTGGCAACATAAGACACCATCCTTGATAAGGCTGTACAGATGGTATGTTGTCATCATTCTCGTGAAGCTTATAACCCAGACATCCAGCAACTAACGCAGCCTTATCAGCTAAACCTGAGGGATGTGAAAGAGTTAGCGGTGCCGTGACAAGTCCACTTTCAAAATTACTCAACTTTTTGATCCATCCTGTGTAGCACAGATCTCCTGAACCAAATTGTTCTCTGGTGACAATTGTTGACCACCACTCGCAATCAGGTTCACCACAGTAAGTTGCAAGCAGTTTTGAAATACATTTTCTGCCAGTTTCCACCAATCTGGTGGTAAATACAACAGATGCTCAATCGGTTTAAGAAGATTTTGAGTGCATCTAGTTTTTCAATAAGTTTCCTCCAATCTTCCTCAGTGCCAAGCATTTCAACAGCTGGAATTCCACACCTCATACCCATGCTATAAAACAATAAAATGAAACTGTTTCATCATTCATATTATCGCATAAGGTATTGTATAAATTGCGACCAATTTGTCTTATGCATATTTTGCAAGGACTGTGAAAATTCTGTAGCAGGAATAAATACATAAAAGTTGCCACCTGTATTTAAAGAACTCCTGTAATGAAGACATCAAAGCGATTTGTGATACAATCTTTTGCACTGGTGTGCTTGATGAGAAATCAGCAGTTATCAGATCAACATAACCAGGAACTTTGACATTCTTTGATATTTTATGTGACATGGCATCAAAAAATGAAGAGTAGTTTACATCATAGATATTATAAGAATCCATTTCTACATTCAATGCTTTCTTGCCTAAAATTTGTTAAATTCATAGATAATGAAAGTGCGTTTAAAAATCTTTTGTTCATAACAGGCCATTGAACTAAAATACATGAAACGCTACCTGTAATACAAAACGCCAATAATTTTTTGAAGCCGTGATTTTACCCCAGACACGCATGTATTGTCAATCGATTATTTCTCTTCAAGAGAATCTCGAAACAATACACACATGTGTCTGGGGTAAAATTGCACGTGTCTGGGGTAAAATCTCGCATGTCTGGGGTAAAATCTCACGTGTCTGGGGTAAAATCTCACGTGTCTTGGGTAAAATCTCGCTTCAATTATTTGCTTCAGGTAGCGTTCCATGTATTTTAGTTCAATAAAACATACAGCATATCTGAGCCATAGTTTCTGGAGGGGGGGGAGAGCAGTAAATATTTCCCAAGCTCACCAGAGTTCAAATGACATGTCATTTCTTTCACTAGTATTTTTCACCCAACTAACATTGAAAACTGCCCAAATTTTTAATCTTCAAACTGTCTAGGGGCTCCCCATTCCATACAACTATGAGTGACCAGGAAGATCTATCAAGATCTTCAGTTTCACATGCACGGCGTCCATAAATGGGCCTTGCACAAGTGGTCATACATACATAAGAAAGTGAGGACAGGGAGAACATTAAGAGGTGGTGCTATGTGTTTCATTGGAGTGTGTCTAACTGTCGCGGGTAAAAAGTCGCAGGTCGCGGGTAAAATGTTGCAGGTATAAAAACACTTTTTTGCATGGTAAAGTTTAAAAGAAGTCGATGTTAAATTCTCAGGAATTCTTTATTTCTATGTATGTCCATTTTAATGTGCTCTATGAATCAACGTTCTCTGCTGTCAACATTAAAATATGTAACGTTCGTTTGTCAGACGAATTGTCGAGTTTCAATTAATGGTTTCTACTGGTAAACCAGAGGCGTAACTAGAACATTACTTTATCAATGTAAAATCGTACAAGCATGTCAATCACATGACCAAAACCTGTTCAATATTCATATGAAAAGAGCAGCACTGTACATTTATAAACACTATATCTAAAACATTTCTATACATGCCAACCTTCGTGTTTAACAAACATCTTCCGTATTTTTTCATCTTTTGAATGTTTGTCAATGGCGATGGCGATGCTTCTGATGATAACAAACCACCAATCTTCGGGAGACGTTCGCAGTTTCCAATGATTATTATAAGCCAACAAAATTGACGAAAATAAACCATCGTCTGTACTTGAATGGATCAAATCAGCAGAACCCAACGTGACACTTCGATCGCCAACATTTTCGCGAATGTTTTCGTTTTCTGTGTCTTTTTCACTTCGTTTGAGCTTCCTTTCAAAATTTTTAGCAGCTTCTTCAAAAAAAATACTTGGCTTCACCACGACGTCCTAAGTTGTTAGTCTCGTCTTTTAATGAAAGAGGTTCCAAATGTTCTGCCAGTGTAATACACTTCATGACTGTCACGGGCTTGGAGAAGCGTTCCGAAAATCTGCCATCGACTGAGTAGCCACGTTTATCTGATGATCTACGGAAACGGAGTTTCTTAAGGAAAGCCATTTCGGAAAAAGTTTGGTCAAAAAAAAATCTCCGTAGAGAAAGCAAACCAAAGTTGAGAAACACGTGTTTATCACAGTGAACTCAGTATTTAAAGAACTGGAATGATATCTGAAGCCAAAAATTAAAGCCAAAAAATATTTGTCGTCGTCATTCGTGATCACTCGTGTTTCTCGCGTGTTCATAAACAATTTGTATTTTTTCGGATCGTAGATCTTTAGTTTGACCTCAGTTGATTCATTTTACTACTCAGTTTCATCTTCACGAAGAAAATCTTTTAACTATATTTATTTCAATTCTACGTTATCCTCAGTGCAAAAGTATTATTACGTTTTCAAATAAATTTAAAGGATTTGTTGGTATGAATTTTATTCCAAAAATTTACCTATAGAATGAAAACATCTTATAGCTACTATATATTTTTGTCATACACAGTCGATTTGCTCTTACGCTGCGGTTTTCCTTTAAAACATATTAAAGTCTTTAAGGATATTCCATTATTGGTATCGAGACGACAACCATTTAGTATTTAAAGCACTATCAACATCGATGAAAATGACAAAAGATTTTTTCGCTCCGTAAAAGTTAAAATGCGAGTTATACTCAATACTTTTTGGAAACTGGATATTCAAGTTTCTTTTTTCTTCGGAAAAACGATCTGTTTGCGGATGGTAGTTCAGTAAAACAAATTTATTGTGAGAAAAAATTCAGGTCGAGAAAAAAATTCCGGCTGGGCTGCTTCGCAAGACCAGGACTTTATTCTCGCCATTTCCCCTTCATTTTTTGATTGAACGTATTACTTCCGTTCTTAGCCTCCACCATATATATCCTCTTGTGCCTTGTTCAATCCATGACGATCTAATTTATTACCTGTAATTAATAGTCTAATAGTCTGCCATCTTTTTTATTACTGTCAGCGGTAGTCATCTGAGATATACCAACCTGAACGATCTACATTTACAAACATGCAATTTACTACCCTTCTTTAAAACCACGTGTTAAGCATCGTATATATCCTCTTTTGCCTCGTTCAATCCATGACCATCTAATTTATTATCCTTGTTTAAAACCACGTGTTCAGCATCGTATATATCTTGTTCATCATTATTCAATCTACGACCTTCGTGTTCTCTGAATTTCGCTCGTTGACTCTCCTTTTGTAGGTTGTGCAACTGGTCATTGGACACGTCATTTTGAGCGATTCCATTATATCCATCTTCACTCTGAATTGATCCGGCATTGATAACTTTACGATGAAAGTTTTTTATGGTGTTTAATCCATCGACATACTCACAAACACAACGAGTTTTAGGACAATATCCTCTGATGCAGTTATTGTTGCACCATTCATCCATTCCGTCATCACCTGCCCACTCCCCCACCGCTTTACACGATCCGGGTTTTATTTTTGACCCCTCGGGTGATATGGCAACAGGCGTCGTATCAACTGCCTCACTCGGAGTTGATGTTTCATTTGGTGGCGTGTCTGTAGTCATCTCTGTAGGTTTCTCTTCAGAATCTACAAACACCCCTCCTTCTAATTCCTTCGTCACCTTTGTGAGCAATGGGTTCTTCTCGCCACATTTTCCTGTGAAATCATCCAAATCGAGGGACCAGAACATCGCGCCTCGAAGACCTAACGAAATCTCGGATTTATTTTGCCATAATTTACATCTCATTAAAATCTCTAATTAAGTCTCTCTACTGTTCATGTTGGAGTCAGATGTTCAAAATAATTGTGCATATGGTGTTGACCATATAGCCTTACGACAAACTTACGAGATTATCTTCAGGTACTGTCTTGTGTAGAAATCATCTGATGTGTGTTTTGGTTTAATGATTTTCGTTTATGTGAAATGCTTACCTTCTTGTTTGATTAAGTCGACTTTACTTTGCAGACTATTCGGTGTGTCGTAACCTATCCATACATCATCAGCGTATGCGTACGATGCACCAGCCGAGCTTTCTTCGACGGTCGTCAAAGATTTGTCAGAGCAAATCTCGTAGTAGGCCAAAAGCCTGCTTCTTTGTATACGGACCTTTAACGGGAACTCCATCTGCTTCGGAACCAATGTCGTGATTAGATGCTGAGACTAGTTTGAACGCCCGTCCATAGAGGCCCATTCCCAACGCAATCTTGTTGGCTGGCATTCCATTCTCTATCCAGTTTTAACTGAATCTGGTACGGTCAGTTTATCATCACCTGAAAGATGAACATGAATAATATTTAAACTGAATCTGTTATTCGCGGTCAGTTTATCATCGCCTGAAAGATGAACATGAATAATATTTGAACTGAATCTGTTGCAGTCAGTTTATCATCCCTGAAAGATGAACATGAATAATATTTGAACTGAATCTGTTACGGTCAGTTTATCATCGCCTGAAAGATGAACATGAATAATATTTCGACATAAACTGGTTTCGAAATGGGAATAGTAGGAAATCTGGTGAATGGAATTATAGCACTCATTTGAAAATACATAGGTCATCAAAGAGTGGGTATTGCCTCAAACCAATGGTAATTCATTTTAAAATATGATGAGAACTTAGAATTATGTTCCAATACCTGTCATTGCTGTGTGGTGTCCAGTAATTTTCTCCCAACTACCATGCAAATCATACGTCATCAGATTGATCAATCCAAGCTCTTGCTGATTCGTGCCACTTCGTATGCCTTAGTGCTTTTTCAGTAGGGGCGGCTGCCACTGCAGCTGTAAGGTATAGTCGGTCGTTTCCGGAGAGTTCCGATTCCTGTGCGAACGCTTCCACGAGCTCTTCGACTAGTAAGCTGAACCTCTCTCTATCTTCAGGCGGAGAATTACCTCTATGCGCTGGGTATTCCCAATCCAAGTCAAGACCATCGAAGCCAATTCGTCAGAAGGAATTTAATTGCAGACTCGATAAATATCAGTCTTGTTTCTGGTGTACTTACCATGTTGGAAAATTTGCTTATGGCACCTGCCTCGTGGTTCCAGCCTCCAACTGCCAACAATAACTTAAGTGATGGATAGGCCTACAAATATAAAACAACTAGCATGATTTAGTGTTGATGCGAAAATTTGCGAAGGGCAAATCATATCTGCGGCTTTTGATTTTCGTGCCCCGTCTGCCCTAAAGCAAAGAACACAATTGAAAACTGGTAGTTAACACTGTTTGTCACAGTTGTCAGGTGGATCGTTGCAAATAGTTCTAGATTTTTTGCGGGTTTTTTAGTCCACAAGTGACCAATCTTTCTTCTTGAAACTCGTTCTGATTTTGGGTTTAGTTCACAAGACTAGATTTCATAGCCAAACTATATATTGAAGCCTGTTTCGTTTAAAAGGAAGGTTAAATATTTAAGTGAATATGGCTTCAGTGACAGTCTCTGGTTTATCCTTGAATTCTAGCAATTAGATTTAGAAGACATTGTTCTCTAACCTCGTTCATTACCCACATGCCATCCTTTAGTGTACTGTAACTCACCTGTTGAATTTCTCTGAATTTCTTAAACATTTTATCGTCGTTCCATTCAATACTTTTCAATTCATGGTTTTCAATCTTTGCAAAAGCATAAATAATATGGGTACATAATGAAACATCGATATTTTCTGGAAAGTATTCCATTGGACTTGTTCGATACTGTGCCCAGTTTGTGTAGTAACACCTCTAACAATTTTCTCAGCTCTTGCCAAAGATGCTGACAAAATCATCAAAACATAGAAAGGTCATTTTGGTCAAAGATGGCTACCGCACAATCTATTAATAAATGAAAAATTACAACGGTCTATAGGTGTTACAGATTTCACAGTTATCGATGAACATACTTAATTTCTTCTGTCTTCTTGAACTATCTTCTTTCAATCTTGTATGGCACTGCTTTTCTGAGCTGGTGATCAATAAAGAATGACTTTTTCTCTGCAAGTTATTCGTTTTATAAAAGATTGTTTGTTTTGTATTTCTGGTGTTTTGTTCAAATCGATCCTAGTTTGAATACAGCAACTTGTTTTCTAGACAGTTTGTTTGAAAAACCTGTAGAGAAAAGCTGTTTAAAAAGTTGGTTACTCTGTCGTGACAATAGACGTGTTGCGATGTCCGTATTTAGGGTTTGGTTCACGAACCTTGAAAAGACGACAGTTTCATTAATATAAAATAATAATAAGATCGCAATTTTTTCTCTCAACAAAACTGAAGATTTTAGAAAAACTTGATAAGACAGTGGAAAGCAGATAGCTTTTGATCTAAATTCAATATAGAAGCAAGAGACCTTATTATTTGAGGTAGTGTTAGGAAATATTAGTGAGCAAAGATATGACGAGGATATTCCCATTTCCTAAACTTTGTCGTAATGAACATTGACTTGATCGAGAAAGTTTCGTAGAAAGCAGAAACTGTGTAAACACTTAAGCAGTGCGATAAACCGTGTGAATTTGCAGGTTCTGAAAGCGAAACATGATCTGAAAAATACTTCTTGTATACTCAAATTTTCATTTATGTCATCACCAAGATACCATTAAAACAGCACTGTTTTACGCTTTTATTCGAAACTGTGTTCAGACTGAATTGAATTCTATTTCATTTCCTACACAAAATTACAAAGAAAGTATGAAGTTGACGTGTCAAAACTGTCAGGTAACTTCCACTGGCACCAAAAGGGTTCTATTTTAGTTCGGCAATTCTCACTTTGTTCTGTTCTAAAATTAGGTTTATGACCTAACTACCAGAGGCGTACTGTTCTTTCGGGATTCACGTTCCTCTCGATTGTGGAGCAACCTCAACGTGTCAGGCTTTCAGTGACGCCAGCAAATTTTATTGGTCTTATTGCTTGTAGCTTCTGTAGAGGCAATCACCTGAAATAACAGGCTCCTCTAACCATTGTTGTTTAAATATACAATGGAAATTTTCTTCAGTTTGGGAGTAGTGAACAAATCGTTTAACCTGGCCGTGTGTGTGGTTGACCACTCCCCATGCTCCTTCGACCTGTTCATTTTCAAAAATAATTTATTTCTTCATATTTTACGTAGGTAGAACGACTAAATAACATCAGTTTTTCATTTATTTTGCTGTCTATATTAAGTAGAGTAGTGATTATTTATTTTGTCTTAAAAACGTAGCAAGATTGTTTAAAATCGCTCAATCATTGGTGTTCGACTCGAAATGGTGAATTCTTTGGCAACATAAGACACCATCCTTGATAAGGCTGTACAGATGGTATGTTGTCATCATTCTCGTGAAGCTTATAACCCAGACATCCAGCAACTAACGCAGCCTTATCAGCTAAACCTGAGGGATGTGAAAGAGTTAGCGGTGCCGTGACAAGTCCACTTTCAAAATTACTCAACTTTTTGATCCATCCTGTGTAGCACAGATCTCCTGAACCAAATTGTTCTCTGGTGACAATTGTTGACCACCACTCGCAATCAGGTTCACCACAGTAAGTTGCAAGCAGTTTTTGAAATACATTTTCTGCCAGTTTCCACCAATCTGGTGGTAAATACAACAGATGCTCAATCGGTTTAAGAAGATTTTTGAGTGCATCTAGTTTTTCAATAAGTTTCCTCCAATCTTCCTCAGTGCCAAGCATTTCAACAGCTGGAATTCCACACCTCATACCCATGCTATAAAACAATAAAAATGAAACTGTTTCATCATTCATATTATCGCATAAGGTATTGTATAAATTGCGACCAATTTGTCTTATGCATATTTTGCAAGGACTGTGAAAATTCTGTAGCAGGAATAAATACATAAAAGTTGCCACCTGTATTTAAAGAACTCCTGTAATGAAGACATCAAAGCGATTTGTGATACAATCTTTTGCACTGGTGTGCTTGATGAGAAATCAGCAGTTATCAGATCAACATAACCAGGAACTTTGACATTCTTTGATATTTTATGTGACATGGCATCAAAAAATGAAGAGTAGTTTACATCATAGATATTATAAGAATCCATTTCTACATTCAATGCTTTCTTGCCTAAAATTTGTTAAATTCATAGATAATGAAAGTGCGTTTACAAAAATCTTTTGTTCATAACAGGCCATTGAACTAAAATACATGAAACGCTACCTGTAATACAAAACGCCAATAATTTTTTGAAGCCGTGATTTTACCCCAGACACGCATGTATTGTCAATCGATTATTTCTCTTCAAGAGAATCTCGAAACAATACACACATGTGTCTGGGGTAAAATTGCACGTGTCTGGGGTAAAATCTCGCATGTCTGGGGTAAAATCTCACGTGTCTGGGGTAAAATCTCACGTGTTTGGGTAAAATCTCGCTTCAATTATTTGCTTCAGGTAGCGTTCCATGTATTTTAGTTCAATAAAACATACAGCATATCTGAGCCATAGTTTCTGGAGGGGGGGGAGAGCAGTAAATATTTCCCAAGCTCACCAGAGTTCAAATGACATGTCATTTCTTTCACTAGTATTTTTCACCCAACTAACATTGAAAACTGCCCAAATTTTTAATCTTCAAACTGTCTAGGGGCTCCCCATTCCATACAACTATGAGTGACCAGGAAGATCTATCAAGATCTTCAGTTTCACATGCTCAGCATTCATAAATGGGTCTTGCACAAGTGGTCATACATACATAAGAAAGTGAGGACAGGGAGAACATTAAGAGGTGGTGCTATGTGTTTCATTGGAGTGTGTCTAACTGTCGCGGGTAAAAAGTCGCAGGTCGCGGGTAAAATGTTGCAGGTATAAAAACACTTTTGCATGGTAAAGTTTAAAAGAAGTCGATGTTAAATTCTCAGGAATTCTTTATTTCTATGTATGTCCATTTTAATGTGCTCTATGAATCAACGTTCTCTGCTGTCAACATTAAAATATGTAACGTTCGTTTGTCAGACGAATTGTCGAGTTTCAATTAATGGTTTCTACTGGTAAACCAGAGGCGTAACTAGAACATTAGTTTATCAATGTAAAATCGTACAAGCATGTCAATCACATGACCAAAACCTGTTCAATATTCATATGAAAAGAGCAGTACTGTACATTTATAAACACTATATCTAAAACATTTCTATACATGCCAACCTTCGTGTTTTAACAAACATCTTCCGTATTTTTCATCTTTTGAATGTTTGTCAATGGCGATGGCGATGCTTCTGATGATAACAAACCACCAGTCTTCGGGAGACGTTCGCAGTTTCCAATGATTATTATAAGCCAACAAAATTGACGAAAATAAACCATCGTCTGTACTTGAATGGATCAAATCAGCAGAACCCAACGTGACACTTCGATCGCCAACATTTTCGCGAATGTTTTCGTTTTCTGTGTCTTTTTCACTTCGTTTGAGCTTCCTTTCAAAATTTTTAGCTTCTTCAAAAATACTTGGCTTCACCACGACGTCCTAAGTTGTTAGTCTCGTCTTTTAATGAAAGAGGTTCCAAATGTTCTGCCAGTGTAATACACTTCATGACTGTCACGGGCTTGGAAGCGTTCCGAAAATCTGCCATCGACTGAGTAGCCACGTTTATCTGATGATCTACGGAAACGGAGTTTCTTAAGGAAAGCCATTTCGGAAAAAGTTTGGTCAAAAAATCTCCGTAGAGAAGCAAACCAAAGTTGAGAAACACGTGTTTATCACAGTGAACTCAGTATTTAAAGAACTGGAATGATATCTGAAGCCAAAAATTAAAGCCAAAAATATTTGTCGTCGTCATTCGTGATCACTCGTGTTTCTGCGTGTTCATAAACAATTTGTATTTTTCGGATCGTAGATCTTTAGTTTGACCTCAGTTGATTCATTTTACTACTCAGTTTCATCTTCACGAAGAAAATCTTTAACTATATTTATTTCAATTCTACGTTATCCTCAGTGCAAAAGTATTATTACGTTTTCAAATAAATTTAAAGGATTTGTTGGTATGAATTTTTATTCGAAAAATTTACATATAGAATGAAAACATCTTATAGCTACTATATATTTTGTCATACACAGTCGATTTGCTCTTAAGCTGCGGTTTCCTTTAAAACATATTAAAGTCTTTAAGTATATTCAATTATTGATATCGAGATGACAACCATTTAGTATTTCAAGCACTATCAACATCGATGAAAATACAATCGCTCTGTAAAAGTAAAATGCAGTTATACACTCAATACTTTTTATGAAACTGGATATTCAAGTTTCTTTTTCTTCGGAAAAACGATCTGTTTGCGGATGGTAGTTCAGTAAAAACAAATTTATTGCGAGAAAAATTCCGGTCGAAAAATCCCGTTGGGCTGCTTCGCAAGACCCAGGACTTATTCTCTCGCCATTTCCCCCTTCATTTTTTTGATTGAATGTATTACTTCCGTTCTTAGCCTCACCACCGTATATATCCTCTTGTGCCTTGTTCAATCCATGACGATCTAATTTATTATCTGTAATTGATAGTCTGCCATCTTTTTATTACCTGTCAGCGGTAGTCATCTGAAGATATACCAACCTGGACGATCTACATTTACAAACATGTAATTTATTACCCCTGTTTAAAACCACGTGTTAAGCATCGTATATATCCTCTTGTGCCTCGTTCAAACCATGACCATTTAATTTATTATCTTGTTTAAAAAGCGTTTTAGGCATGGTATATATCTTGTTTATCATTATTCAATCTACGACCTTCGTGTTCTCTGAATTTCGCTCGTTGACTCTCCTTTAGTAGGTTGTGCAACTGGTCATTGGAGACGCATTTTGAGCGATTCCATTGTATTCGTCTTCACTCTGAATATTTAATTTCCTACACAAAATTACAAAGAAGAGTATGAGTTGACGTGTCAAAACTGTCAGGTAACTTCCACTGGCACCAAAGGGTTCTATTTTAGTTCGGCAATTCTCACTTTGTTCTGTTCTAAAACTAGGTTTATGATTTAACTTCCAGGCGTACTGTTCTTTCGGGGATTCACGTTCCTCTCGATTGTGGAGCAACCTCAACGTGTCAGGCTTTCAGTGACGCTAGCAAATTTTTATTGGTCTTATTGCTTCTAGCTTCTGTAAAGGCAATCACCTGAAATAACAGGCTCCTCTAACCATTGTTTTTTAAATATACAATGGAAATTTTCTTCAGTTTGGGAGTAGTGAACAAATCGTTTATCCTGGATGTTTGTGTGGTTGACCCTCCCCATGCTCCTTCGACCTCTTCCTTTTCAAAAATAATATATTTCTTCATATTTTACGTCGGTAGAATGACTAAATAACATCAGTTTTTTTCCATACATTCTGCTGTCTATAATAATAGAGTAGTGATTATTTTATTTGTCTTAAAAACGTAGCAAGATTGTTCAAAATCGCTCAATCATTGGTGTTCGGCTCGAAATGGTAGATTCTTTGGCAACATAAGACACCATCCTTGATAAGGCTGTACAGATGGTATGTTGTCATCATTCTCGTGAAGCTGATGACCCAGACATCCAGCAACTAATGCAGCCTTATCAAAATAAATGACGGATGTGAAAGAGTTAGCGGTACCGTGACAAGTCCACCTGTAAACGTATCGATTTCGCAGAATATTCTACTTTTCCATGAACCGTGGCATCCATCCATAATAGCGCAAACTTCCTGAACCAAAGTCTTCTTCATGACAATTTTGACCACCATTCGCAATCAGGTTCACCACAGTAAGTTGCAAACAGTTTTTAAATATATTTTCTGCCAGTTTCCACCATTTTTGTGGTAAACACAACTCATGCTCAATCGGTTTAAGAAGATTTTGAGTGCATCTAGTTTTCAATAAGTTTACTCCAATCTTCCTCAATTGCCAAGCATTTCAACAGCTGGAATGCACACATTAAACGCGTTCTATAAAACAATAAAAATGAAACTGTTTCATCATTCATGTTATCACATAAAGCATTGTATACATTGTGACCAATTTGTTTCATGCATATTTCGCAGAGACAGTGAAAATCCTGTAGCAGGAATAAATACATAAAAGTTGCCACCTGTATTCAAAGAACTCCTGTAATGAAGACATCAAAGTGATTTGCGATACAATCTTTTGCACTGGTGTGCTTGATGAGAAATCAGCAGTTATCAGATCAATATAACCAGGAACTTTGACATTTTTCGATATTTCATGTGACATGGCATCAAAAAATGAAGAGTAGTTTACATCATAGATGTTATTAGAATCCATTTCTACATTCAATGCTTTCTTGCCTAAAATTTGTTAAATTCATAGATAATGAAAGTGCGTTTACAAAAATCTTTTGTTCATAACAGGCCATTGAACTAAAATACATGAAACGCTACCTGTAATACAAAGCCTAATAATTTTTGAAGCGTGATTTTACCCCAGACACGCATGTGCGGTCAGTCGATTATTACTCTTCAAGAAATCTCGAAACACTACACACATGTGTCTGGGGTAAAATCTCACGTGTCTGGAGTAAAATCTCGCGTGTCTGGGTAAAATCTCACGTGTCTGGAGTAAAATCTCGCGTGTCTAGGGTAAAATCTTACGTGTCTGGGTAAAATCTCGCGTGTATGATGTAAGTTTTTCAATTATTTGCTTCAGATGGCGTTCCATGTATTTTAATTCAATAAAACATAACAGCATATCTGAGCCATAGTCCTGGAGGGGGGGAGGGCAGTAAATATTTCCCAAGTTCACCAGATTTTAAATGACATGTCATTTCTTTCACTAGTATTTTTCAACCAACTAACATTGAAGACTTGCCCAAATTTTTAATCTTAAAACTGTCTAGGGGCTCCTCATCCCATACAACTATGAGTGACCAGGAAGATCTATCAAGATCTTCAGTTTCACATGCTCAGCATTCATAAATGGGTCTTGCACAAGTGATCATACCTACATAAGAAAGTAAACCAGGAGAACATTAAGAGGTGGTGCTATGTGTTTCATTGGAGTGTATCTAACTGTCGCGGGTAAGAAGTCGCAGTTCCTTGGGTAAAATGTTGCAGGTATAAAACACTTTTTGCATGGTAAAGTTTAAGAAGTCGATGTTAAATTCTCAGAGATTCTTTATTTCTATGTATGCCCATTTTAATGTGCTCTAATCAACATTCTCTGCTGTCATCATTAAACTATGTATCCAATGCTTTGGATATTTAAGATTTAGTGTTTGTTATACCTATCCAAATATACATGTTGTTGTTAAGCTTTAAAAGTACTTATTGTTGCAATTTTGCATATAGTTGTGCACTTACCAACTGCCAACCATTCCAAGGAATTACTCCTGAACAACTATAGATATTGCGCATTAAGTAAAACAACAAGTTTTTTAACATTAACATGTTTCAACATCTTATGATGCTATCTTCATTATAGTAAATACCCTTTATGCTGAAATGGCATCATGAGATGTGAAATATTTATTAAAAACAACTTGTATTATTAAATGCTTATTATTCAATAGTGCTTTTACGAACTTACGGTAACTATAGATATGTTGTTAACATGACACCCAGAAGCTATTAAAAGCATTGCCAAATGTAAAGAATTTGCATGCATTGGAATTGAATTACTTTTAGTTATAAGAACGCAACTTTCCAAGACGGAAAGTGTAAGTTATACTGTAATATACACAATGTACCCAGTATGTAAATCCTATAATTAGAGGCTGCAAATTTGGGGACGTTACCGTTGAAAACTCCGTACATCCACTTCAAGTTGTAAACACATTTCGTTTAGGATCATATTTCATAAGCTATGGATAGATTATATAAATAAAACCACTTTCACTTTTCCTTGCACGATTGGCAAGTTTCTTTTACCTAGCAATAATATGTTCTATATCCATTACATGAGTTGTATCCAAATAAATCTTGAATTAATGGTTGATATTTGTGATGACTACTACACTTAGAGCCAGGGTCTATAAGATACACGTTCTCAGGTTCTCTGTTGTCGAAATCCCAATTAGTGTTGCGTAAAATCGTGACTCATGAGCAATGTGTGTTTGTTCTATGTATCAAATATAATACTAATATATATACACTAATCACTATCGAAACATAGTTAGCTTTTCATTATTACCAAGCATCACTAACCATTCAAGATTTACTTGTATACAATCTTTTAGTGCTTCTAATGGCCCTTTGTTGCTAGAGAAACAAATTTATAATCGTGAAAGTGCAAGTTATACATACAAATAAACCATATCTAATAATTTATATGAACTGTAAATTCAATTGTATAGAATTTTAACAGCCCTCAAAACTATAATAATTCCTCTTTTATTAACAACGCTTCGTCTAACTATTTGGATAGCTATAACAAACACAAATCTTAAATATCAAAGCAAAGGGTGACATATTTTAATGTTGACAGCAGAGAACGTTGATTCATAAAGCGCATTCAAGTGGGCATAAATGAAATAAAAGAATTCCCGAGAATTTAACAACGGCTTCTTCAAACTTTTCCATGCAAAAGTGCTTTTTAAGGCTGAAACACACTGGGCAGTCGCTTCAGTCGCGCGTCCAAAGCGAATTGATGCGCACGCGTCAGTCGCTGGAACGCTAGAAACACACATGCAGCGACCATCGCGACTTTTACCGTGGCGTCTATTGCACATGGCGGTGATTTTAGTTTGTTACAGACACAGATATCACTTAAACTTTTTATTCTGGCCTTTATTATAGCTACTAATATATGAATATTTACTCAGTACAAACTACTATGTGGAGAAAAGAGAACAAGCCAGTTAAAACACGCCAATATGATCATAGTCCATACGCCATTACGCGTATATTGTGGATAATCTTATTCTGCACTTAGGTTGTGCATTAGGGTTCCAGTTTGTAGCTCCTATTGTCCCTATTTGATATGTCATATAAAACTGAAAGATTCCACTATATATTGCCTTCGTTTTCCAAGGTATAATCTATAAATTTCGTATGATGCTTATGAGAAGAAATATGATATGCATTTAGGAAGTTAAAATGTATCTATTGGCCAATCAGTGTAAAGCGACTGAAGCGACCAAAGTCAAAAGTTCAACATGTTGAACTTTCAAAACTAGCTGACGCGACTACGCTACTAGCTTAGTAACCACGCAAAGCGGTAGTTTTAGACGCGCGACTAAAGCGACTGCCTAGTGTGTTTCAGCCTTTATACCCGCGACATTTTACACGCGACCCGCGACAGATACACAAGTTCCATCCACCCCCAGCTTTGTCATGTGATTAACATGTTTATACGATTTTACAATGATAAAATGCTGTAGCAACTGAAAATTACATCTGTATACCTTAGGCGATTTGCAAAGTTTGGTAATTGACCATATAATATAAAGAAGAGCTGATTCAAACTTAGAAATCCGCGATAACATGCGTTTGTCAGACGAAACGTCGGGTTATAATTAATGGTTTCTACTGGTAAACCTGAGGTGTAACTAGAACAATAATTTATCAATATAAAATCGTATAAGCATGTCAATCACATGACCAAAACTGTTCAATATTCATATGAAAAGAGCAGTACTGTACATTTATAAACACTATATCTAAAATCGGACTTCACAAGTATTTTCATACATGCCAACCTTTGTGTTCAACAAACATTTTCCGTACATTTTCATGTTTTGAATGTTTGTCAATGGCGATGGCGACGTTTCTGATGACAACAAACCACCAATCTTCGGGAGACGTTCGCAGTTTCCAATGATTATTATAAGCTAACAAAATTGACGAAAATAAACCATCGTCTGTACTTGAATAGATCAAATCATCAGAACCCAACGTGACACTTCGATCGCCAACATTTTCGCGAATGTTTTCGTTTTCTGTGTTTTTCATTTCGTTTGAGCCTCCTTTCAAAATTTTAGCAAATTCTTCAAAGATATATTTGGCTTTGTCACGACGTCCTAAGTCGCAGGTCTTGTCTTCTAATGAAAGAGGTTCCAAATTTCTGCCAGTGTAATACACTTCATGACTGTCACGGGCTTGGAGGAGCGTTCCGAAAATCTGCCATCGACTGAGTAGCCATTTATCTGATGATCCACGGAAACGGTTTGCTCAAGGAAAGCCATTTCGGAAAAAGGTGGTCGAGAAAAATCTCCGTTGAGAAAGCAAACCAAAGTTGAGGAAAACGTGTTTATCACAGTGAACTGAATATAACTGGAATATAACTGGAATATAACTGGAATATAACTGAGACACCCATGGAGGTATGACCATACAAACTACTATTACTACTGGAATATAACTGGAATGATATCTGAAGCCAAAAATATTTGTCGTCGTCATTCGTGATCACTCGTGTTTCTCGCGTGTTCATAAACAATTTGTATTTTTTCGATCGTAGATCTTTAGTTTGACCTCAGTTGATTCATTTTACTACTCAGTTTCATCTTCACGAAGAAAATCTTTTAACTATATTTATTTCAATTCTACGTTATCCTCAGTGCAAAAGTATTATTACGTTTTTGAAATAAATTTAAAGGATTTGTTGGTATGAATTTTTATTCGAAAAAATTTACATATAGAATGAAAACATCTTATAGCTACTATATATTTTTGTCATACACAGTCGATTTGCTCTTAAGCTGCGGTTTTCCTTTAAAACATATTAAAGTCTTTAAGTATATTCAATTATTGATATCGAGATGACAACCATTTAGTATTTCAAGCACTATCAACATCGATGAAAAATACAATCGCTCTGTAAAAAGTAAAAATGCGAGTTATACACTCAATACTTTTTATGAAACTGGATATTCAAGTTTCTTTTTTCTTCGGAAAAACGATCTGTTTGCGGATGGTAGTTCAGTAAAGCAAATTTATTGCGAGAAAAAAATTCCCGGTCGAGAAAAAAATCCCGGTTGGGCTGCTTCGCAAGACCCAGGACTTATTCTCTCGCCATTTCCCCCTTCATTTTTTTTGATTGAATGTATTACTTCCGTTCTTAGCCTCACCACCGTATATATCCTCTTGTGCCTTGTTCAATCCATGACGATCTAATTTATTATCTGTAATTGATAGTCTGCCATCTTTTTATTACCTGTCAGCGGTAGTCATCTGAAGATATACCAACCTGGACGATCTACATTTACAAACATGTAATTTATTACCCTGTTTAAAACCACGTGTTAAGCATCGTATATATCCTCTTGTGCCTCGTTCAAACCATGACCATTTAATTTATTATCCTTGTTTAAAAAAGCGTTTTAGGCATGGTATATATCTTGTTTATCATTATTCAATCTACGACCTTCGTGTTCTCTGAATTTCGCTCGTTGACTCTCCTTTAGTAGGTTGTGCAACTGGTCATTGGAGACGTCATTTTGAGCGATTCCATTGTATTCGTCTTCACTCTGAATTCTATTTAATTTCCTACACAAAATTACAAAGAAAGAGTATGAAGAGTTGGCGTGTCAAAACTGTCAGGTAACTTCCACTGGCACCAAAGGGTTCTATTTTAGTTCGGCAATTCTCACTTTGTTCTGTTCTAAAACTAGGTTTATGATTTAACTTCCAGAGGCGTACTGTTCTTTCGGGGATTCACGTTCCTCTCGATTGTGGAGCAACCTCAACGTGTCAGGCTTTCAGTGACGCTAGCAAATTTTATTGGTCTTATTGCTTCTAGCTTCTGTAGAGGCAATCACCTGAAATAACAGGCTCCTCTAACCATTGTTGTTTAAATATACAATGGAAATTTTCTTCAGTTTGGGACTAGTGAACAAATCGTTTAACCTGGGGGTGGGGGTGGTTGACCTCTCCCCCCTCCCTGCTCCTTCGACCTGTTCATTTTCAAAAATAATTTATTTTTCATATGTTACGTCGGTAGAACGACTAAATAACATCAGTTTTTTTTCATACATTCTGGCTCACATCCTCACCTGCTCCTTCGACCATGGGCCGGTTGTATAAAGCTCTTAACTACTTTTTAACTACACTTTTTGCAGTTAAAAAGTAGTTAAATTTAACCACGCGGTTAAATCGGTTGTATAAAAAAGTAGTTAGCGCTAACTGCAGTTAAAAGGTAGTTAAAGTTGACTATACTATGGAGCATAGTTAACTTTTCAAAACATGTTAATTAGTGCACAGCTAACAGTAACTATTTTGTCAATCGTAGTGGGCTCATTTTCTTTAGAATTGACAAAATCAATTGGCTGAGTTGAACTCAAAGTGCACATTTCTTTCTAATGTTTCCAATCACTCTTTCCACATGAACCCTCACATTAGCAATTCGTCTGGTTTGTTCAATTTCAATGCCACCCAACCGTTTTTTTACTCTTATTAAAAGCTGGCATCTTGATAGTTGCACAGTACAAACCAACTGACTCTTGGATATCAAAGCCTTTATCAACTAAGATCACATCTCCAGGTAAGAGCTTATCAAGGAGACCACTGTTCTCAGTCAAATGTTTGTCACTGACTCTTCCTCCCAATAGACAAAAGTCCAAGGAAGCTTGTGAGAATCTGTTGTTTGGCTGCGCTGTAATACTTAACCATAATGCACAGTTGTTTTCATTGCCAATGTCAGTGCTTTCATCTATAATTAGTGAATAAGGGATATCGGCCAATTCTTGAAGTAGCTGTTCTAACATCGCTGGTCCTAACAAACAATTATTCAATGCAGTACACTTTGTTCTGTGGAGTTTAACATCTTTCCCTGAGACATATTTAAATAACTCGCCAAGATGATCTACGGTGTTTAAGCTAGAATGACACGCGATGTGGGCAGCGATCTTTATCTCTGTAACTTTTAGAGAATTGTCTACTTTTTACTTTGACAACCTAACTCAAATAAGGTTCTTGAACTGGAAAAAGGTTGCTTGTTGCGCTTATGTTTCTCAGTTTTTGCATGAGAAACTAGATCCCCATGATGTGCTCGAATTTGAGTTTTGCACTACTTACAATATGAATTTCCCCCCTAGTTTGATATTTTTCCAATATAATTCACTTTGGATTTGAAAATGGTGGGGGTTGATTGTTAGATCTATGAAAGAAAAGCTAAGTTCGTTTGAATTACAGCTAACGGCTTTTCCTTTTTGATCCCCATATTGTTACAATATATGATTTATATTACAGTATGTTGTGTTTTGCTTATCTCCATGTTAAAGAGGTTTGTGGGAGTGTTGGTTTCACAATAATAATAACAAAGTAACGACAGTGAGAGCTGAATAATTTACGTCAATCGTATCAAACGAGTGGGTAACTTGCAGCAGTTGCAATCCCACAGTTATTATTTTGTTCCTCGCCATCATTATGTACCCATTCCAGCCCCAAGATTCCCCCCAGCTATTTTTCACGAGCCAATAGTCTTCGCCATTGTAGTTACCATAACCCACAACGAGGACGGCGTGATCAAGACCAAATCTTGTGGAGTTGCAAGATGGCTCATAATACACCCCGTTATCGTAAAATTGAAAGCTACGATGGCGCGCGTTGATAGCAACGGAGACTGGGCCTATTGTAGCCACGGCAACGGAGATCGTGCTCCGAGAATTCGGTGATGTCTACATAACCTAGAAGAAAGTAGATTAACTAGATTCTAAGACAACAAAATTCTTGAGTTACCACGAAGAACAAAAAAGCAAAAATATTTTTCACATGTAAATCGTGAACAATAACTTACATGGATAAATTGAGGATAATGTACACAAACCTGTAACTGTAGCATTAACTGCAGAAGCTCTATAATAACAATAACCCAAATCCTTTCCAAAGTAGGGATACATTTTTTCCGTGTCTATGCCACCATTTGCTTTAATGTATTCAAAAGCATCATCCATCCATCCTCCTTTACATCCCTTGTTACCATATTTCCTGCTGCAGTCTACTAGATTTTGCTCGCTCAGCGATACCAAGTGACCAGTCTTTTTGAAATGCTGCCCTTCCAATGATCCAGTGGTGCTGAAGGCCCAACAAGAGCCACAATGTCCTGCATATAACAACTCGTTATTGGCAAACATTGTTTATGTGAAGTGTTTAGCACCATCAAGTTTATTCACAACGCTAATGCAGCTGCAAGTGTTTTTTGCCATTCGAAGTCACGTCCTTCGTGATAAGAGAAAGCAAAAAGCGAACGAATGAATAGTTAAAATAAAGTGAAGAATAACGACGATTTTTTTGAGAGCAAATATGTTTCGACATTATCATAATGCCATCTTCAGTGCAGAGTGGTTAGTGTTAAGTAATATGATACGTAATATGATATGAATAAATTAATTACAATGAATAGGATTATGATTCAGTTACTAAATATAAAATATTTACAAAAAAGGAAAAGAAAAATAAGTATTAAGAACTTATAACAAAAATATTATTATAAAGTAAATATAGTGTTGTAGTGGTGAACTTGGATATTTAAATCGGGATTAGTTTTATTAATGTGTAGAGCTTCCTTGATTTTGAGTGAGAAAGTGGATTGATCAGTGCCGATGATTTTAAAACAGGAAGGTGAGAATTTGTTTTTACATGAAGGAGAGGCTTGAAGATGTTTGTAGATAGTGGAGTTTTTGTCTGTGTGAGTATGTTCCTTTATCCTGGTAGATAATCTATATATTTACTTTATAATAATATTTTTTGTTATAAGTTCTTAATACTTATTTTTCTTTTCCTTTTTTGTAAATATTTTATATTTAGTAACTGAATCATAATCCTATTCATTGTAATTAATTTATTCATATCATATTACGTATCATATTACTTAACACTAACCACTCTGCACTGAAGATGGCATTATGATAATGTCGAAACATGTTTGCTCTCAAAAAAATCGTCGTTTTTCTCAAGTGTTTTTTAAAATTGCTGCTAATTAGAAATTAAAGTGAAGAATATATTTAAATTGCCTACAATAGAGTTCCTCAGGCGACTATTCATCCTAAACAAAATGTTCGACTTTAGGTTTCTCCAATACTTCGTAAACAACTAAACATGAATTCCCTAAACCTCATGTATAGCTTTCTCTTCACCGTGCAAGAAAACAGAACGTGTTTGCTTGTAATGGCCACTTCAAGTTTTAATAAGAGGTTGGTTACCGTTGTTATAAAAAAGGAAAATGGCGTGACTTTCGTACCTTGGTCTTTCACTCGTGTGACGTAGCCTTTCGTCCGCCAGTCCACATATTTAGGTAGTTCTACGCCAGTTGGTGCTACGAAGGTTGAGCCGGATCTTTTTATACTAATTCTCCGATTTTTTGCTCCAAGCATCGACGATCGATATTCTGTGGGAGTCAAATCACCAAATTGGTTCATCGCTAACTTAAATTTCGCCTTGCCCTTGTTGTGCTCTTTGATGTACTGTAAGAAGTCGATTTGCTTTTAAAGCTCACGTTTCTAGCTAACGATGCTATCTCTATAGGCAGGGGCAGATAAACTGCAGGTCTATCATAAACGAAAGCATGATGGACTCAGGCATTAATATAAGAGTGTTTTTACATACTTTGTGTTCTCGTAAAGTTAAAATGGTGTTCTTGCAAATGAAAATATTTTTCCTTTAGAAAGAATTATTGCATAATGATAGTAATATTTTATCATTTGATTTATGCAGTACTTTCTCCGATCGCAGTGAAAATGGAGCGACTCCTGGCTATAAAATTATTGAAATTTTTCATATTTCGTTCAATTGTTCGCATAAAACGCTTAAAAGTAAGAAAAAATGGAAGAATGACTGCGAATGAGTTTCATCTTAGTAACGTGACATTGGTTTGACCAATGTGGGACAATAATAAGACGAACTGAAACTTTTCAAAAAAACGTGTTAGCTACTGTAAAAGTTTTTAGTTAATGCGTGGAAGGACTGTCAGCATACCTCAAGATTCGACTGCCATATTGCTTTACGATACGCTTCAACATTCGGTTTCTCGTAGGTTTTACTGTGAAATTTCTTCCAAGTTTGCCATTCGCCATTATTGCCGTGTAGATCGAGTTTGTCGACTTGATAAGCTTGAAAAATAGTTACCATGTCGCATAACAGAAAGAAAGAAACAAAGACAACAAAGCCATAATGGATAAAGTCTATTGAAAAATATTGATGCCTCAAACTGCTGCAAGTTCGGAACAAAGATACTAAACATACAGATTATTGCAACATTGATACAATATCTTGCACTTATGAACTTTAAGCTAAACTGTACAACGATTGAGCCAGTGTTATTGCTGGTGAACTACGCATCCTGTCACGTGTAACTCATTTGAAAATATCAAAAGCGAGCAGTTGGCGGATTTTATTGCGCAAGATTACCCGCTGCGATTCTACTTTCAAGTTATTGTTGCACTAATAAATTCTTTAAAAGTTCAAATGTTTCCTTCCAGCGGGAATCCGTGCATGATCATCTGCGATCTGTTGATTCTCATTTTTCAATTTTATTGAATGATAAATGAATTCGGCAAACACTTATTGAACTAACTCCATCACATTACTCGGAAATTAAATACGAAATTGAGTATGTTCTTTTCTCTTCACAAGAGTAAAGATGCTAAATGAAGATATGATCTTCGCACTTTGCTGGACAATTTAAGCAATTGTCTCATGAACCTGAAAAATTCAGATGACTAAACGGGACCTCATGCGGTGCCGGTGCAGTACTCTGACCAACTGAGCTATGAAGTCACACAGAGGTCAGCAGGTCAATTTTGTTGGGCTCATGTTTTCTCGTGAAAGGAATGTCTTATGAAAGAATGTTTTATGCAGTGCGGTGTTTGAAATTAAATGAAATGAAATGAAATTTAATTTAATTTAATTTCAAACACCGCACTGCATAAAACATTCTCATAAGTAAAGATGCTACACAGTCAATAAAGCTACCACTGCTGCTTTGGTGAAAAACATACAACACAGTTTTTCCATAAATAATATATTGTGAAAATTAAGCCATCATTCTGCTATCTAGTTTAAAATGGGTCCCAGTCACTCAGACAAACTCTAGATAATGCAATGCTTCTATTAAATTTGTGTGAGAGTCGTCATTGGTAAGTAAATAATAGCAAATAGCTTTTTCACATATTACCAATGTATCAAGGACTGCAGAGGCGAGGACAATCGATAAATGGGGGGGTGGTGGGTTGTTCACATATTCATTTGTTTTAATCCGTTTTAACCACAATCTACATTGATTTCAATAGGAATTAAAAAACTTCAACCATGCATATATGAATATGCTCCCCCCCCAAATATCAATCTTGCGTGGTTTATGTGTATCCAATACCCTGGCTGACAAGGTGTCGTTGATTTCTTGAATCGGCATTTGAATCCATCATTCTGTCACAGGCAGTACAATGCACTATGAACAAAACCCAATATTGATCTATTTGCATGTTTGCAGATGTGGACGTCCACGTTGATTAAAAATTAAACGAGCTTACCTGTAAGTGAAGTTTGATTGGGATTCAACCGATCCATTGTGAAGGAACGACAGGATTACATTCATGAGATTGCGTCAGCGCCCATGTGATCAATTCTTAAAGCCTTTGTCGAGGTACTTAAATATAAATAGGGTGGGAGTAATAGAAATCATGAGTCATAAAATGGCAGATTTGGGTGGGAATGTAATCCCGTCGTTCCTTCACAATAGATCGGTAGAATCTCAATCAAACTTCACTTACAGGTGATACGCCAAAAGTCAACTTTTCTTGGTGGTTTCCTGGTTAGGTATGTTTGACAAGTTGTCAACAAAGAATGTCACGGTGTCATCTTACAATTGCATCATGCTCAAATTCAAACAGTAAATTGTTTGACACCTTTGACCAGATAATATTAGTAATTGGGCAGCTAACTTTTGGGTCAACTGTCGTAATGAAAGCTTTGCGTTTTCCGGCATTGATTTCAAATACTTCAACAAAATGTTCACATCCAGGTTTGGTTGTATCTGGGCAGACTCGGTCTTAGTTCAAATACCCCCTCGAAAAAACGATTAACTAATGGTGATTACCAACAGGTGTTGTACCAGACACTGATATGATAGTAGATAAGGCACTGCGCGCCGTATTAATACAGCGATATCCAGATCCCTTTTATACAATGTTAATAAGACCAATATAACATCCGTGATCTCGTTGGTCTCTTCATGCAGACCATGTTCAGCGGTGAACTTTAACCACTTTTTAAGTTAAACTTGATACTGCTGTTGAGTAGACGGGGCGAGAGACCACAATTATCTCAACAGCTTCACTAGTAATACCATGTCTCAACAAGGTTTGCTTGATAATATGCAAGCCACCAACTTCAGTCTGTGAGCTAGAGGATGTCGTGCATTGGGATTGTACGGCAGAACCAGAATATTGTCTTGATACGGAAGCAACACTGGATTTCCCACCATCAGTTTTGATAACCTGGGATACAAGGGTACCATTTGGGCACCACAACTATTCCAGTGGCCTTGTCCCCTTCTATCTTTTGTAATACCCTGTCAATAAGTGAAAATGGTGGAAACGCATAAAGTTTTAGATTGATCCAATTTAATGTAAATGCATCAACTGCAAATGCTCCAGGGTCTGGTTGTTATGATACATAACATTTGGTTTGAAATTTAGTCTCGAGGCAAATAAGTCTATATTAGGCTGAAAAAAATTGTTTCACAATTTTGGCAAACAGAGCTTGTTAAGATGCCACTCAGTTTGATCATGGAAATGTCTAGAAGCATAGTTAGCCTCAACATTCTCACTCCCTGGTAAGTGACATGCACTAAGCCAAATATTCCATGATAGACACCAATTGAAAACAATTGCTGTTCTCTCAATATACAGTGCAACTGTACAGTGCAAGAAGTAATTTGGTAAATACTCTAGGAGCACAATCTAAACAATAGGGCAGACATGTGAACTGAAATATCTGATTCCCACACAAATTTTAAGTATCTTTGATGTGATTTATAGATCAGTACTGAGTAATAAGCATCCCGGATATCTAAGGAGGCCATAAAACAGCTCGGTTTCATCATAGTAATCACGATGAAGGGATCTTTAAATGTCTATTGCGTACAAATTCATAGAATTTCTTCAAATTTAATATAATATGGAAAGACTCATCCTTTTTGGTGGTTAGGAAGATGGGTGAAATAAATTCTCCTCTTCATGCTGGCTTAATGAGATAACTCCTTTGCACAATAGATTATTAATTTCTGTTGAAACAATTCCATAAATTGATTTTCCTTATGGTAAAGACAAAGATTGAAATCCGTCAGTGAGACTTGAATGGGGGGTTAAGGGCATGCAACCTGAACGCCGAAATGCTTTATTGTATTTACTCTAAGACGCTATTTCTAGGCCACGTGTTTTAGAAGGGCAGCTTCCTGTTTCATGTGTCAATAAATGTCTTCAGTGAATGAAAACAGCAAAACTCGCTTAGCTGGACGAAATTTGCAAGTTGCCTCCCTAATGAACGCGGTTTCAAATTTTCTGCCAGTGTAATACACTTCATGACTGTCACGGGCTTGGAGAAGCGTTCCGAAAATATGCCATTGACTGAGTAGTCACATTTATCTGATGATCTACGGAAACGGAGTTTCTCAACCGAAAGTCGAATCTCTTTGAAAGAACTCTTAACTACGCATTTTGACTTGACCAATCATATAATGTGGGTGGGTGGCTCACCTCCCACCTGGTCCTTCGACCTGTTCATACTTCATTTTCAAAAATAGTTTATTTTTTTAATATATTACGTAGATAGAACAACTAAATAACATCAAGTATTGTACATAAATAAGTTTTTTTCATACATTTTGCTGTCTATAATAAGTAGAGAGTAGTGATTATTTATTTTGTCTCAAAAACGTAGCAAGATTGTTCAAAATTGCTCAATCATTGGTGTTCAGCTCGAAATGGTGAATTCTTTGGCAACATAAGACACCATCCTTGATAAGGCTGTACAGATGGTATGTTGTCATCATTCTCGTGAAGCTTATAACCCAGACATCCAGCAACTAATGCAGCCTCATCAGCTAAACCTGACGGATGTGAAAGAGTTAGCGGTACCGTGACAAGTCCACTTGTAAAATCACTGAAATCTGCAGGACTTTTTAAGTTTGCCATGAGCTGTGGGATCCATCCTTCGTAGAGCGAGGTCCTGAACCAAATCCTTCTTCGCTGACAATTTTTGACCACCATTCGCAATCAGGTTCACCACAGTAAGTTGCAAGCAGTTTCTTAAATATATTTTCCGCCAGTTTCCACCATTCTTGTGGTATCCCAACTCATGCTCAATCGGTTTAAGAAGATTTTGGAGTGCATCTAGTTTTCCAATAAGTTTCCTCCAATCTTCCTCAGTGCCAAGCATTTCAACAGCTGGAATACCACATGTCAAACACATTCTATAAAACAATAAAAATGAAACTGTTTCATCATTCATGTTATCACATAACGCATTGTATAAATTGTGGCCAATTGGTCTCATGCATATTTTGCAAGGACAATCCTGTCGCAGGAATAAATACATAAAAGTTGCCACCTGTATTCAAAGAACTCCTGTAATGAAGACATCAAAGTGATTTGGGATACAATCTTTTGCACTGGTGTGCTTGATGAGAAATCAGCAGATATCAGATCAACATAACCAGGAACTTTGACATTCTTTGATATTTCATGTGACATGGCATCAAAAAATGAAGAGTAGTTTACATCATAGATATTATTACAATTCACTTCTACTTCCAATGCTTTCTTGCCTGAAATTTGTTTAAAATTCATGAATAATGAAAGTGTATTTACAAGAATTTCAGTTCAGAAAGGGCATATGTGAGCCATCATTTCTAGGGGGACAGTTGATATTTTCCCGAACTCCCCAGATTTCAAATTACATGTCAAAATTTGTTTCACCAGTATATAATCTTCAAATTATCTTGAGATCCCCCGATGTTAATCATTGTAATTATTAACTATGCTATCCCTTCGATAGTGCTAGGATTCAAGTACATTAATAAACATACACTATGTCTAAAATCGGACTTCACAAATATTTGCATACATGCCAACCTTCGTGTTCAACAAACATCTTCCGTACGTTTTCATGTTTTGAATGTTTGTCAATGGCGATGGCGACCTTTCTGATGACAACAAACCACCAGTCTTCGGGAGACGTTCGCAGTTTCCAATGATTATTATAAGCCAACAAAATTGACGAAAATAAACCAACGTCTGCGCTTGAATAGATCAAATCCTCAGAACCCAACGTGACGCTTCGATCGCCAACATTTTCGCGAATGTTTTCGTTTTCTGTGTCTTTTTCACTTTGTTTAAGTTTTCTTTCCAAATCTTTAGCAGCTTCTTCAAAGAAATATTTGGCTTCGCGACGACGTCTCAAGTCGTTAGTCTCGTCTCTAATGAACGCGGTTTCAAATTTTCTGCCAGGGTAATACACTTCATGACTGTTACGGACTTCAAGATATGAAATGACTGTCACGGACTTCAAGATATGGAATGGCAGAGCTGTCTTATGCCTTGATATTTTGTTACGTCTTGTTAATTCATCATTATATGCGGTCCATTCGTCTTTATATGCAGTGATACTTTCGTTATATGCAGTCCATTTACATTATTTACTTTTCATTATACCTTAACTTATTATGTGGTTATTTCGTTATGTGGTTATTTCGTTATGTGGTAATTTCGTTATGTGGTAATTTCGTTATGTGGTAATTTCGTTATGTGGTAATTTCGTTATGTGGTTATTTCGTTATGTGGTTATTTCGTTACGTGGTAATTTCGTTATGTGGTAATTTCGTTATGTGGTTATTTCGTTATGTGGTAATTTCGTTATGTGGTAATTTCGTTATGTGGTTATTTTGTTATGTGGTTATTTCGTTATGTGGTAATTTCGTTATGTGGTTATTTCGTTAAGTGGTAATTTCGTTATGTGGTAATTTCGTTATGTGGTAATTTCGTTATGTGGTTATTTCGTTATGTGGTAATTTCGTTATGTTGTAATTTCGTTATGTGGTTATTTCATTTGTGGTCATTTTTATTTCTTCGTTATGTGATGTCTAACATGAAGTACCTTCGATTAACTGAAACACAGGCTCAAATTGAACCATTTGTAATTTGTAACAAACGATTTGTTCAACACGTTGTATAGCCAAATAGTCAATAGGCAATAGTATTTGCGTCGTGCGTCATTTTTGCCAGATATAATGGATAAAATATTAGAAAAGGCAGGTCTCTTGAGTTTGTTTGAGAGATTTGATGAAGAAAGGATTGAGCCTGACGTAGTTTTAGCTATGACGTAGTTTAGCAAGAAGCGTTCCAAAAATATGCCATGACTGAGTCGTCACGTTTATCAAATGATCTACGGAAACGGAGTTTCTCAACCGAAAGCCGAATCTTTTTGAAAGAACTCTTAACTCCCCATTTTGACTTGACCAATCATATAATGTGGGTAGGTGGCTCACCTACTACCTGTTCATACTTCATTTTCAAAAATAGTTTATTTTTTTGATATATTACGTAGATAGAACGACTAAATAACATCAAGTATTTTAAATAAATAAGTTTTTATCATACATTTTGCTGTCTATAATAAGTAGAGAGTAGTGATTATTTATTTTGTCTTAAAAACGTAGCAAGATTGTTCAAAATTGCTCAATCATTGGTGTTCGACTCGAAATGGTGAATTCTTTGGCAACATAAGACACCATCCTTGATAAGGCTGTACAGATGGTATGTTGTCATCATTCTCGTGAAGCTTATAACCCAGACATCCAGCAACTAATGCAGCCTCATCAGCTAAGCCTGACGGATGTGAAAGAGTAAGCGGTACCGTGACAAGTCCACTTGTAAAATCACTGAAATCTGCAGGACTTTTTAAGTTTGCCATGAACTGTGGGATCCATCCTTCATAGCGCCGAGGTCCTGAACCAAATCCTTCTTTGCTGACAATTTTTGACCACCATTCACAATCAGGTTTACCACAGTAAGTTGCAAGCAGTTTCTTAAATATATTTTCTGCCAGTCTCCACCATTCGAGTGGTATCCCCAACTCATGCTTAATCGGTTTAAGAAGATTTTGGAGTGCATCTAGTTTTTCAATAAGTTTCCTCCAATCTTCCTCAGTGCCAAGCATTTCAACAGCTGGAATCCCACACAAGAAATGCATTCTATAAAACAATGAAACTGTTTCATCATTCATGTTATGACATAAAGCATTGTATAAATTGTGACCAATTTGTTTCATGCAAATTTCGCAGAGACTGTGAAAATCCTGTAGCAGGAATAAATACATAAAAGTTGCCACCTGTATTCAAAGAACTCCTGTAATGAAGACATCAAAGTGATTTGCGATACAATCTTTTGCACTGGTGTGCTCGATGAGAAATCAGCAGATATCAGATCAACATAACCAGGAACTTTGACATTCTTTGATATTTCACAAGACATGGTGTCGAAAAAAGTGGTGTAGTTTACATCATAGATATTATTAGAATTCACTTTTACTTCCAAGGTTTTCTTGCCTGAAATTTGTTTAAAATTCATGAATAATGAAAGTGTATTTACAAGAATTTCAGTTCGGAAAGGGCATATGTGAGCCATCATTTCAAGAGGGGGGGCAGTTGATATTTTCCTGAACTCCCCAGATTTCAAATTACAAGTCAAAATTTGTTTCACTAGTATTTTTTACTGTACGAACGTTGAAAATTTGCCCAAATTTTTAATCTTTAAATCGTATTGAGCCCTCCAATGTTAATTATTTTAATTATTAACTGTGCTTGCCCATCGATTGTTCTATGATTCAAGTCGGACTTCATAAAATCGGACTTCACAAGTATTTTCATACATGCCAACCTTTGTGTTCAACAAACATCTTCCGTATTTTTTCATGTTTTGAATGTTTGTCAATGGCGATGGCGACCTTTCTGATGACAACAAACCACCAGTCTTCGGGAGACGTTCGCAGTTTCAAATGATTATTATAAGCCAACAAAATTGACGAAAATAAACCAACGTCTGCGCTTGAATGGATCAAATCTTCAGAACCCAACGTGACACTTCGATCGCCAACATTTTCGCGAGTGTTTTCGTTTTCTGTGTCTTTTTCACGTCGTTTGAGCTTTCTTTCCAAATTTTTAGCAGCCTCTTCAAAGAAATATTTGGCTTCGCGACGACGTCCTAAGTGGTTAGTCTCGCCTCCTAATGAACGAGGTTTCAAATCTTCAGCCAGAATAATACACTTCATGATTGTTACGGACAGAATGATCCAATACAAACTGTCAACTATAAAGTTGTAAACATAGTAAAGACAAAGAGACAAAACATTTGTTTTCGTACTCTTCTTTATATACGATAATAATGGCGAGCCCACAATCCATCGGGACGAATCGTGATCGGTCGTGCTTGACGTCATGAGTCTGACGTATGCAAATGCTTTAGCTTAAAAATATGGCGGCAAAGAATAGACGTGTGAAAGTTATAAGAGAAAAACTTGAGGTTAACACTATTTGGAAGACTTAAAATGCTTTTTTTGATAGCTTTTCAGTATACGTACTTATGTTATGTTTGTATTGAGGAGTTGAACCCGGGGAAGAGTGATTGAATAAGAGATTTTTTCTACTAGGCCCTTTGTTGTCCATATGTTGAAAATGTTGATGAATCTTGGATGTCCGAGTTGCTTTTTAAACCGGGAGAACCGAGGCTACGTCTAATTCAGTGGCTTCTTTCCAAGTAAGTGGTTATTGATGCATTTCACTGCTGTATTAAATGAATAGCAGAGTTGAATAGAACAAATATACAAACAAATAACTTAAATAACTTGGGAGTATTTATAGATGACTTGCCTAGTGTATGGAATAATCTGGCAGGCAGATTGATCTCAAGAGAGGTTCACCATTGTTGCTAGAGTCGGTCAAAACCACTCGACCAAATCTGCCTGCTGGCAAAATGCAAACAAGGCAAGTCGTCTATTTAATACCATGTTTCATAATCAAGTACTGGCAAGCCTGGCCGGTACCACAACTTTTTTTATAATCCTAACCTGATTTTTAATGGCCATAAACTGCAAAGTTTATAAACTGCACACATAACATTTGAATTTGAATGTATAAAAGCCTAGTTTTCTCAAAATTAGACACCCAAGATCTCTTTTGTGCAGTACAAACTTTCCAGTCTGGTTTTTGGCAGTCTTTGTGGCAGAGTATTATACCATTGTGCCTAAACTTGTTAGACATTCAATAAAACTTAATGTGGTCATGCATTTCACCAACTAGGTTTGATCCTCAGCTTGAAGAACTTTTAGACAGTCATCATGCGGTTTTGAGCAACTTATCGGATTCCAGAGTTTCAAGTATGTAAAATTAAAATGCTTTGAAAATATTACAATGTATGCATGTCTATCAATCCAAAGTAAAAGGTTTTTTGTTTCAAATTGTTCTAGAGTTGTTATTCTGTGCAAATTTATTGGCTCTTTGTCGTGATGATGACGTTGACCTTATAACTGTAAGTATTGACACTTCATGAGAGAAGTTAAATAGATTCCAGGGGAGGTAGGACCTTAACATCACCTCATGGAATCTAACCTTCTTTAACATAATGTTCATCCAATAAAATATGAAGATGGTTCGAAGTACTTAGATTTTGTCCTTGAAAATGTTTAATGGCAGTTAAATTTGCTTATTTCATCTTGTAAAGGGAAAATCCTCAAAATCCAAGCAACTGGCTTTATATGAACATTTAATTGATCTCTTGTTCATTGTGGAAGACCTTTCTCATCCATCTGTAAATGCTCGTCTTAAATCAGAAGGCAGCTACAGCCAACCAGTGTAAGTAGTATTGCACATATTACTTTTGTCCCCTCCCCTCCCCTCTCAATTACCCGTCTGCCAATGGAGTAATTGCAGCCAACCAGTGTAAGTAGTATTGCATATATTACTTTTGTCCCACCCCCTCCCCCCTCAATAACCCATCTGCCAATGGAGTAATTGCAGTCAACCAGTGTAAGTAGTATTGCATATATTACTTTTGTCCCACCCCCCCCTCAATAACCCATATGCCAATGGAGTAATTGCAGTCAACCAGTATATTTTTTGGGATGTGGCTTAACACCCACTTTTGCCCCTTCCCTCCTTGTTAAAATTTGTCTGGCTAAAAGTTTGTAGCATGAATCAAGGCTGTAAACACTATTGGATGCTTTATTGAAATTCACATAGCTTGTATCTTTCCATGGATTGATTTAAGGGAGGGGTGCAGGGGCTGTGCATCCCCTAGCCTTGGCTAGAAGTTGTGCAAATTTCGCCACAAAATATTAATATAACAACCATTTAAACTAACACAACTGTCAAACATTATATCTCTAAGGGTCTCAAATCAAACCCACAAAAAATCTCACATGTGAATGACATAATGACACCCATGAAGAAGCCACCAAAATTTAATCCAAACTAGACTGACAAAACGACGTCTTATAAAAACCACAGCAGGACCTCCACAAAATCCCTTTCGATACATCCTTGTATCTTTCTCTTGCAGAAAGATATTGGAAATCGTTGCATCAGACGCATGCGCGTATCTGGATGCTGTGTGTCAAACTGAGACACTTGATGAAATATTTAAGTCCAAGATTCACTTGTTCCCGCCTGATATCGAGAAGAAACTGGTTTCTATGACTGCTGACGAGACTGACAGGTTAATAAATCGTTAGGTGCAACAAAATATAGTATTTTTTGTTCTGGTTACGAGATGGTGGTTAAAACGCTCTTTAAAGCAGTTGGGGCTCATCACCCCTCAAGATTTAAGCTTATGGAGAGAATTTCTTTTAAAATTGTAGGTTATTTCATACACCAGAAATCAATGAGCTTACTGCCCAGGCAAATGTCATTGAAGGAGAGTTGAATAAACAAAGTGAGATTCTTAATGATCTTCAAACTAAGGTGAATGTTTAATTTTATTTTTCTGCTCATTTTCTGCAACTGTATATTTTAAAGCAATCTAAAATTTGAGATTTGTGGTGGACAATTTGTGGAGGAGTTTAGGGAAAGGGTCTGCACTTCTTTGAGCCTTTGCTTGAGGGGGTGCAGGAGGGTTTTAGGGGAGAGGTATCTGCACTTCTTAGAGCCTTGGTTAGAGAGTGTACAGGGGGGTTTAGGGGAGGGGTATGCACTTCTTTGAGCCTTAGTTAGAGGGTGTACAGGAGGGGCTTAGAGGAGGGGTCTGCACTTCTTTGAGCCTTGGTTAGAGGGTGTACAGGAGGGTTTAGGGAGGGTCTGCACTTCTTTGAGCCTTGGTTGGAGGGTGTACAGGAGGGGTTTAAGGGAGGGGTATGCGCTCCTTTGATCATTGGTTAGATGGGGTGCAGGAGGGGCTACCTACAAAATATTAAAACACCTAAGTGTTCAGCAAAAGTAATCTGTAATTGTTATTAATGTTTAATGGAGGTCACTTACAAAATATCCCAATCTTTAGAATAACGTACCTGGTATCAGAAATTAATAAGAAAAAGTCCAGCATGGTACAGCAATAGTCGATACTTAAATCTCCTCCAAACTAGACCCCCCCCTCTTCTACGAAAACATCGTTAATCCATCCATCGTTTTACAAACATATTTTTCCCGTAGTGCGTTATTGGTGATGATGCAGAAAGTTTGAGCAATGTCAGCAGAACGCTATCTCTTACGATGTCCACACTGTCTCAAACACTTGAAACGTTTTATCATTGTTATGAAACTGAGATAAAACAATGGTCGATAAGAGAGAAACCACACTTATCTGGTGGGTTATTGACTATCTCTTCTAAATGTACCAGTATTGTAATGTTCATCTTGTTGGTGGGTTATTGAATATCTCTTCTAAATGTACCAGTATTGTAATGTTCATCTTGTTGGTAGGTTATTGAATATCTCTTCTAAATGTACCAGTATTGTAATGTTCATCTTGTTGGTGGGTTATTGAATATCTCTTCTAAATGTACCAGTATTGTAATGTTCATCTTGTTGGTGGGTTATTGAATTTCTCTTCTAAATGTACCAGTATTGTAACGTTCATCTTGTGGACTATCGATGTTTTTCCTCCTGTGGAAAAGTGTTCCAAGATGGTTTTTTTTAACAAAATTACTCGAAGGAAAATTTTCGTTTCTCGCAGAAAGTGTTTCGAAATTATTTATAGAAGAGATTTTAAATATATGGGATGCGAAATTGTTAACCCAGACGGCTTGGGTTTTGACATACGTTCGAGCATTTATTTTCATGTGCAAATATGATTTTGTGCTTTATTTGCTAATTTATATTTTTTATATGTTGCCTATAGAACTTGGTATCGTTTTTAAACGAATATTCATACTGCTTGATAAACTTCTTCAGGTAAATCTTCTTCTTTTTCCTTGTCTTGCTTCATGTCGTTTTAAAACTGCTATATTTAATCATTTACACTAATTTTCCTGTACATACTTTTAGATATTATCCAAGTTGGAGTTAACGAAGATGAGCTATCTGAAAATAAATGGTTTAGAAACATTCGACGGGGAAAGGAACACAGGTATACTAAATTGATTTCCACTCAATCCGCTTTAGTCATTATTTTGTATTTCTTGAAGATATTTCATGGACCTTTATTTCTAGATCATTCATTACCATATGGGCAAGTCGCGTTGAACAAACTAAATGATTTCATCAACACACTGGAGCAATCGTTAAAAAGGAAAACTGAAGTTGAATATGACGATTCTGATTCACTCTAATACTTTTCTATGGCGTCTTACTCTCACATTGTGCCAAGGTAGGACAATAATTTTCTATACATTCAGGAGTGGTATAATTGCATAATTCTCTTTTAATTCAGTCGACAAATCATTGATCAGGTGTGTGCATTATACGTAGTGGTAAAGCGCATGCGCATATCAGGAGATAGATTTTAAATTTCGGTGGGACTAGAAAAAATGGTAAGACTTGTGAATGCGAGTTTGTAGTATTTGTTCCTTGTAAGTTATCATTTGTTGACACATTGCCTCTAACCAACTTCGGTATGTTTTAATCTAACGATTGTCTTTTCCAATGCGTTTTTACCTTGGTATCTTTCTCCGAGGGATTTTGCTCGGTGGTCTTTACCAGAAGTTCTTTACCCGAGCGTCTTTCTCCGAGGGATTTTACTCGGTGGTCTTTACCTGGTGGTCTATACTCAAAATTTTCTCCTAAAGTCTTCACCCGAATCTTGATCTGTAAGCTTTCACCTTGTGTTGTTAATTTCAGAGTCTTTACCTGGAGGTGTTTACCTCAGGATATTTACCTTGGAGATGTTTACCCCAGAGTCTTTACTTGTGGAGGTGTTTGCCTCAGACTCTTTACCTGGAGATGTTTACCCCAGAGTCTTTACTTGTGGAGGTGTTTGCCTCAGACTCTTTACCTGAAGATGTTTACCCCAGAGTCTTTACTTGTGGAGGTGTTTGCCTCAGACTCTTTACCTGGAGATGTTTACCCCAGAGTCTTTACTAGTGGAGGTGTTTACCTCAGACTCTTTACCTGGAGATGTTTACCCCAGAGTCTTTACCTGTGGAGGTGTTTACCTCAGGATATTTACCCTGGAGATGTTTACCCCAGAGTCTTTACCTGTGGAGGTGTTTACCTCAGACTCTTTACCTGGAGATGTTTACCCCAGAGTCTTTACCTGTGGAGGTGTTTACCTCAGGATATTTACCTGGAGGTGTTTACCCCAGAGTCTTTACCTGTGGAGGTGTTTACCTCAGACTCTTTACCTGGAGATGTTTACCCCAGAGTCTTTACCTGTGGAGGTGTTTACCTCAGACTCTTTACCTGGAGATGTTTACCCCAGAGTCTTTACCTGTGGAGGTGTTTACCTCAGACTCTTTACCTGGAGATGTTTACCCCAGAGTCTTTACCTGTGGAGGTGTTTACCTCAGACTCTTTACCTGGAGATGTTTACCCCAGAGTCTTTACCTGTGGAGGTGTTTACCTCAGACTCTTTACCTGGAGTTGTTTACCCCAGAGTCTTTACCTGTGGAGGTGTTTGCCTCAGACTCTTTACCTGGAGATGTTTACCCCAGAGTCTTTACTTGTGGAGGTGTTTGCCTCAGACTCTTTACCTGGAGATGTTTACCCCAGAGTCTTTACTTGTGGAGGTGTTTACCTCAGACTCTTTACCTGGAGATGTTTACCCCAGAGTCTTTACCTGTGGAGGTGTTTACCTCAGACTCTTTACCTGGAGATGTTTACCCCAGAGTCTTTACCTGTGGAGGTGTTTACCTCAGGATATTTACCTGGAGGTGTTTACCCCAGAGTCTTTACCTGTGGAGGTGTTTACCTCAGACTCTTTACCTGGAGATGTTTACCCCAGAGTCTTTACCTGTGGAGGTTTTACCTCAGACTCTTTACCTGGAGATGTTTACCCCAGAGTCTTTACCTGGAGGTGTTTACCTCAGGATATTTACCTGGAGGTGTTTACCCCAGAGTCTTTACCTGTGGAGGTGTTTACCTCAGACTCTTTACCTGGAGATGTTTACCCCAGAGTCTTTACCTGTGGAGGTGTTTACCTCAGACTCTTTACCTGGAGATGTTTACCCCAGAGTCTTTACTTGTGGAGGTGTTTACCTCAGACTCTTTACCTGGAGATGTTTACCCCAGAGTCTTTACCTGGAGGTGTTTACCTCAGGATATTTACCTGGAGGTGTTTACCCCAGAGTCTTTACCTGGAGATGTTTACCCCAGAGTCTTTACCTGTGGAGGTGTTTACCTCAGACTCTTTACCTGGAGATGTTTACCTCAGAGTCTTTACCTGTGGAGGTGTTTACCTCAGGATATTTACCTTGGAGATTTTACCCCAGAGTCTTTACCTGTGGAGGTGTTTACCTCAGACTCTTTACCTGGAGATGTTTACCCCAGAGTCTTTACCTGTGGAGGTGTTTACCTCAGGATATTTACCTGGAGATGTTTACCCCAGAGTCTTTACCTGTGGAGGTGTTTACCTCAGACTCTTTACCTGGAGATGTTTACCCCAGAGTCTTTACTTGTGGAGGTGTTTGCCTCAGACTCTTTACCTGGAGATGTTTACCCCAGAGTCTTTACTTGTGGAGGTGTTTGCCTCAGACTCTTTACCTGGAGATGTTTACCCCAGAGTCTTTACTTGTGGAGGTGTTTACCTCAGACTCTTTACCTGGAGATGTTTACCCCAGAGTCTTTACCTGTGGAGGTGTTTACCTCAGGATATTTACCCTGGATATGTTTACCCCAGAGTCTTTACCTGTGGAGGTGTTTACCTCAGACTCTTTACCTGGAGATGTTTACCCCAGAGTCTTTACCTGGAGGTGTTTACCTCAGGATATTTACCTGGAGGTGTTTACCCCAGAGTCTTTACCTGTGGAGGTGTTTACCTCAGACTCTTTACCTGGAGATGTTTACCCCAGAGTCTTTACCTGGAGGTGTTTACCTCAGACTCTTTACCTGGAGATGTTTACCCCAGAGTCTTTACTTGTGGAGGTGTTTACCTCAGACTCTTTACCTGGAGATGTTTACCCCAGAGTCTTTACCTGGAGGTGTTTACCTCAGGATATTTACCTGGAGGTGTTTACCCCAGAGTCTTTACCTGGAGATGTTTACCCCAGAGTCTTTACCTGGAGGTGTTTACCTCAGACTCTTTACCTGGAGTTGTTTACCCCAGAGTCTTTACCTGTGGACGTGTTTACCTCAGACTCTTTACCTGGAGATGTTTACCTCAGAGTCTTTACCTGTGGAGGTGTTTACCTCAGACTCTTTACCTGGAGATGTTTACCCCAGAGTCTTTACTTGTGGAGGTGTTTACCTCAGACTCTTTACCTGGAGGTGTTTACCCCAGAGTCTTTACCTGTGGAGGTGTTTACCTCAGGATATTTACCTGGAGATGTTTATCCCAGAGTCTTTACCTGTGGAGGTGTTTACCTCAGACTCTTTACCTGGAGATGTTTACCCCAGAGTCTTTACTTGTGGAGGTGTTTACCTCAGACTCTTTACCTGGAGATGTTTACCCCAGAGTCTTTACCTGTGGAGGTTTTTACCTCAGGATATTTACCCTGGAGATGTTTACCCCAGAGTCTTTACCTGAGGAGGTGTTTACCTCAGACTCTTTACCTGGAGATGTTTACCCCAGAGTCTTTACCTGGAGGTGTTTACCTCAGGATATTTACCTTGGAGATGTTTACCCCAGGATCTTTACATCCCAGACTCTTTACCTGGTAGTGTTTACCCCAGAATCTTTACCCTGGAGGGGTTTATCTTAGGGTCTTTACCCTGAGGTGTTTACCCAGAGTTTTACTCTGGAGATGTTTACCAGACTCTTTACCTGGAAGTGTTTACCCCAGGATCTTTACCCTGAAGGTGTTTAACTCTGGTTATTTTCTTTGACTTTCGTCAAGCAGTAGTAGAAAGGGAGGCACTTTAAAATACTCTTCAAAAAACAAATACTTCTGCATAGAAGAAGCGCTCTAATTTTACGCTCAGTGGTCAAAACCTTTCAAAGAATAATATGCAGTGTCTGCAGGCGCATCATGTTGAGAGACGCGCTTGAAATCAACTCGAAGTCAAACACATGTTCAACGTTATTGTGTTTGCATTTGATGAGCAGCTTGTTTTAAGTGATTAATGGCAGTAACGACTTGAATTTTTTTGAAAGGAATAATGCCGTTCATATAGTTACGTTCAAGGCAATTATCGATGAATGAAACCATGTGTTCGTAGCGCTCATGTCAGTATACGACACACTCAGTTACTATAAATATACGAAATACAACATTATCGTTCGTACAGACATATGGGAACGCGAGTTTAAGTAAACATCCGACTGTATGCCACAAATATCGTGTGTCCTCTAAGTAATTTTTAAGTGCATTTGACAAACAAAGTTCGGCCGGAGCCAATAGAAAAACACCAATAGCACTTTATTCAACCTTGGTGGCATACATTTACATTGGCAAAGTGTAATAAAAAGGTTGAATGACGTTACGGTTCAGTGCAATCTTACTGATATCAACTTCAGATATGGTTTGTTTTTGAACGAATCAGCGCATATATTTTTTCATTGCGGAGAAGAAAGTCGTCTAGATTTTCCATTAAAGACATATCAGATGCAAGATGTCGAGTGTGGACGAAGAGCCACGGAATATAATGAAGACGAAGAAATTTTGGAAGGATATTACTGGAGAATATTTTGCTACATGTCTCTTAGTGTATGCCATCACGTCTGTATGTGATGTCGAGACAAATGATGACTATCTTGAATACTCACTGGTTTATGGCATGGCTACAGCCATTTTGGTTCAATGCTTTGGTGGCTTTTTAAACCCGGCGTTGGCAGTTGCCTTCACTTCTACCGGTCGACTACCCTTAACCAAAGGTGTTTTATGATCATCGTCGAAGTTCTCGGAGGTAATTTCGTTTGTGTTATTTTTGTACTGTTTAAAGTAGTATTCATTAATACAATAGCAATGTTTTCATGTTGTTATTAAGATAAATAATGATACAATAACTGGTCACGGTGCTAGATATTAAGAACATCTTACATGGCGCTTGTATTCTTTTATTTTGATATAACAGACAACATTAAGCAGGTTGTTGCTATTGGAAGAAAGCGATGATTTTTTAGTATGATAAAGTAAAGGAATTATGGCACTCCAGTATATGCTTCAGGTTTATAACTTCCTATAGCATTGAATGACACATGTTTTAATCATTAGTTCTTCAAGGCCGCCATAAATGCCCTCTCACAGTTTGAAAATTTAGTATACGCATCTGTGAATCATTTAATTTATTTTGTTCTCACGCTCGAAGCTCAAATGTCGCGTTATATTCGTTCAATTTTAGAAGCACAGTAATTTGTCATTCATTTCGAACTGCTTTTCTATGATTTATTAATGATCCGTGAAATCTTTTAACAGTTATCGATGTATGTCATCGACACCGGTGATTTGACATAAAAACTCAAAACTTGCATTTAACACCCGTTGCGTTTGGTGAGATTTTTCATTTTCCATATGTTGACATTTGGCAATCGTGGATAGGTCGGCATCCATGTTACGTTAATGTTGTCTGAGCCAGAGCCCTAGTTTGAGCTACCTAACCGCCACCGGTTTCAAGGTGTCAGCTTGCTGCATTGTAATTAAACCCTTTGTTAAAATATTTATACAGCAGCCTAACCATTTTTAACTTACAACGGCTCAACAATTTCAAAATACAGATACTCAACAATTTTAAAATACAGATACTCAACAATTTCAAAATACAGTTGCTCAACAATTTTAACTTCAATGTTATTGCTTTTGAAGTCGTGTCGAGTTTCGTTCTTGATAAAAATCGAGGTGTTTTTTTTTTTGGACCCGTTAGGTATATCTGGTGCAGGGTTAACGTACATGTTAACACCGCCATCTTTACGTTTCAATCTTGGTGATACATTTCTTCACGATGATGTGTCAGCAATCCAGGGACTTTTCATCGAGTTTATTCTCACGCTTATTTTCACATTAAGCGTTTATGCTGCCACGGACATAAGACATTCCAAAGGTTATCTGAGGTCTCTTTTCTATGGTTTTGCGGTGACGCTTTGCAGCTTAATCGGGGTGAGTATTTTGGTTTTGTCCGCTTTACTTTTTGTCGAGGAATCCGCTCCTCGCGTGGCTCACTAACACACTCTTCGTTTTTAATCTTTTATTTATTTTACAAGCGACGAATCTATCACTGGTGTATTTCTACGCTATATATGTGTAAGAATTAGTTATTTACGTCTATACCAACGGTAATTACTGCAAAACATAAGTCGAGCTTTCCTTTTACGTCATTAGCACTACTCACTTTTTCAACAAAAAAGAAGAATGAACTTAACAAACAAAGAACTCACAAAACGTACTTAAAATAAAGAAATGTTAACGGGAAACTGACTTAGTTACCATCTTTTCATTGCCATGCCGAAAAGAATTCAATAGCCCACACTTTTCGTATTTTCCTAAACTCTGTCGCCAGTGGAAAATCATGAAGAACGACTTTTCCTGTATGTTTTTACGCATGCTGCCTAATTTTTTTCCAGCTGTTTACTTTAAGAAGTGGATTAGGTATTACATTTTATGTATGTACTCCATCTACAAATCTCGTTTTTTAATTGGTATGAAGCTAATTTATGTGTGTGTATAAATCAACATTATGTATTTATTATCTTCTGTCTCTTTCGTGTTTCTCATCATCCTCAACCAATTCAATAACCTCATTGCTTTCAACTAGTCAAAAACCACAAGATGCAGCATCAACCCTGCACGGTCTTTTGGACCAGCGGTTATTCGTGAACTTTCTGGAATGAGCAAGGGGAGAAGACAGTGGCAACAACATTGGGTAACGCGCTAATCTTTCGACCTATATAACCTTGTGTATTCCATTGTGTTGCTTAATGATGTTGTTGGTCATGATTGGAATTCAATTATTTCCATAATTTCTTAAAAGCACTATACATATTAAACATTTCAAGTTGACGTCAATGTCTTTAGAGTAAACATGGTTTGGCATTCAGTACAAGAATAACAAGAATAATTATGATTTCTATTTACAGCTATATATATGTATTATAAGTGAGAGGTGTCGAATTGCTAGATGATGGAATTATTTACAAGTTGAATGTTGTTGTTGTTGTTGTTCGTCCATCGCAAGCGAGGATGACCTTGACCAGTTAACTCAAGAACTAGAAGATTGGGTACGGTGAGTTCTGAGGTGGCTAATGAGCCCAATCTTGGCACGGAATGTTCTTGAACACGAAGGGCAAACCAGAGATGCATCTGATGTTGAAGCACTGGCTGCTCTTGATTTCCAATATCTTGAATATCGTGCTGATGTGATGTATTTGTTTATTGAGGTTCGATTTGAGTTTTTTTTTATGTCGAGCGCTACATAAAAAAACTCATCACAATCAGCACGATATTCAACTTGTAAATAATTCCATCATCTAGTAATTCGATACCTCTCACTATAAGTATAGCTGTAAATAGAAATCATAACTATTGCTTGTACTGAAGATGGCATAAGCAGACCAAAACATGTTTACTCCAAAGAAAATTGTCGTCCACTTGAAATGCTTAATTCAATTATTGAAATGCTTAATTCAATTATTGAAATGCATTTTTATTGAATTTTTAGATTTATTGGATAGGACCAATTGGTGGTTCCCTGATGGCCGTAGTTGTTCAATACTTTTTATATTCAACACCTGGGGAGAAGCACGATGTTTCTGCTCGAAATAAGCGATCGTTTTGCAAAGAAAAAGAATACAGGAAAACTTCAACAAGGGATGATCGCCTTCCACAACATGAAGGGCATTCTGTTGGCGTCTGATTTGAGAAATCTCAGACGGCCTTTTATTTCATATGTCGTCATGTTATTATGACGACACTGACATCAAAGTTATGTTTGCAGTTTGGTTTAAGTTGCGTTGGAAAGCGGCTGTGACTTTCACGTGCCCATGATGCATCTTGTTGACTGACGGTAGTTTTTCATCCCTGTAGATAAGGATATACCGTGATGCATCTTGTTCGTAGACGGCACTCTTCATCTTCTTCACCTCTACTGATTAGGATATATCATGATGCATCTTGTTGATAGAGGACAATTGTTCGTATCTTTATCTCTACAGATTAGGATGTACCATGATGCATCTTGTTGATAGAGGACAATTGTTCGTATCTTTATCTCTACAGATTAGGATATACCATGATGCATCTTGTTGATAGAGGACAATTGTTCGTATCTTCATCTCTACAGATTAGGATATACCATGATGCATCTTGTTGATAGAGGACAATTGTTCGTATCTTCATCTCTACAGATTAGGATATACCATGATGCATCTTGTTGATAGAGGACAATTGTTCGTATCTTCATCTCTACAGATTAGGATATACCATGATGCATCTTGCTGATAGAATACAATTGTTCATGTCTTTATCTCTACAGATGGGGATGTACGATGATGCACAAATAGAGGACACTTCCTTCTTTTTATGGAACTGTTTCTGTTCGGCTTTTACTTGCTACCGAGAATGAGGAGCAGTAATGTTAGATTGCATCTGGGAATTTTCAGATTAAAGAATTGGTGCGTGATATGATAAATGTAATTTGTAAAAATAGAACGAGAATGTGCTCAAAATAATATTGTTATTGCAGTTGAAAAATGAAATACTGCGATTTGTTTGGTCAAAAAAACGAACAATAAAGGTCTTATTTGGGATGTCCAGTTGTTTGTGTTTTTTTTTTGATTGCTCAAATTTAAATGAACTGACATTTTCACGCAAAGACTGTAAGAAAAGTTTAATGAATAATTGCTGGGCATGGAGCAAATTATTACACATAAGAAAAAAAGAATGATATTTACACATATTCTCTGCACACAATACCATGGCGAATCATGTTGTCAGACAAAAAAATTAGCAAATCTGCATGACGTCAGCACTTCAATTGACTATAAAATAACAACCGTCAAGGATGTAGAAACGTCAATCAACACAAACTCCTACAGTCCTTCTCATAACTGTTCAAACCCTTATGATCTGCATCTAGAAACATGTAATCATATTCCCATTTTCGAACCATTCACTTTGATAATATTTATGATTATAATAATCCATATATCAACGACAAACAAACAATCGGCGAATGTTTGGCTGAAGTGTAGATCGTGTACAAATGAACAAACTTTTTCTGAACATACATAGTCTAGATTGAACTACATATTGCTTAATAGCAAAGATGCATAACAGTATTTTATTTCTAGAAGTGAAACCATTCAGTTATTAAAATTTTATCATCAGTTGTTGCCAAGACCATCCAAGCAATTTGTTGTTCGTTTATAAAGGTTGAAAATCATTCAATTTGCATCTCACCTCACCTTCCCATTTTCAATCGTTTGCTCTTTTCGAGACCAAATACTTTACTTATTATCATCGTAGTTTGCCATATTTCTTTTCATAATATCCATGCACGGTCCTAGCAATCGTTCGAACGTGTCAACGTCGAGTTTAGCGCATTTCACTTTGCCTTTAGCATAGACATAAGCGGATCGTGCTTGATTCATTATTAACGCCATTTCGCCAAAATAATCACCCTTCTTCAATACGGATACATCCTTGCTTTGTTTTCCTTGTCCGAACACGATACGTATGTTACCATCTTCGACGAAATACATGCAGTCGGCGTTGTCTCCTTCCTGGATTATGCATTCGCTGTCCTGGAAAGTGATGCTCTCCAGAGCGTCTGCAAGATTTGCGCGTTCATAGTCTGTCAGCTCGGAGAGCATCGGTACTCCTTGCAATAGTGACTCGTACGATCTCCGCTTTCGTGCGGCCGCGCCTACAACTATGCTTCGAAATACGGCCTGATCCAAGGCCCACAGTATACCTTCAGACTGAGCTATAATTGTCGCGTTTCTAGGGCAGTTATACATCAACGCTAATTCACCAAAACTTCCAGCATCGTGGAACGTGTGAACCTTAGTGTTTTCGAGGTCTCGTGTGTTGACAAGGACATCGTACGTTCCAAGTTCGATCACGTAAAAGTTGTCACCATCGTCACCTTCTTTTATTACCTCTTCTCCCTTTTGTACCTTTCTTTCGAACATTGCGTCAAGAATCTCGTGGATCTGTTCATGTTCGCACGCTTTGAATAGCAATATGTTCTTCATAGCATGTTTCAATCGATTTCTCTGTTCTTCTGTCTTGGGATGAAAAACTTTTTTTTCTTGTTTGTTTTCCTTGTTTGGATCGTAAGTTTCTGCGGCAACTGCGCTTCGTCTTCCTCTTTGGGGCATTCGTACTGGCAACGCCATTTCATCGTCAGAATCGGCCATTTCCTCAGCAGATCTGTTGTCTCGAGTGGTTGTCACCTTTACCTCTGCGTTTGCCTGTTGTGCCGCTGGCATGCTATTGATTTCGTTCTGATTGACGTTGTTGCCATGTTGACTAAGTTTCAATTTTGTAAAATGTTCAACGGCAAAGCTGGCAATATCATCGGGTTTTTCTATAAGGTACTGTACGACAAAGTCTTGCAGACATTCATGTAGACTTTGCGGGACGCGGATTCTATCTTCAAAAGAATCGCTCATCATCAAACAAGGGCAGCTGTATTGGTGATTCTGTGTCTCTGCTATTCTACTTGAAATTCGGCAGTTTCGTTTCGACGTAAAAATTAAGCGCTATGATATGTTTTAAAACCGTCATTCGCTTACCACTCTTTCAAATTGAACACGAACATTTTGTCTCCGTGCTTTGATTGGAAACGCAAGAAAACCGAATGCAAAGTAATCTTGTGCTTTTGATTAGATACACCTGTATGTTCTCTTCTAATACATCCTGTATTGTTTCACGAGACAAATGAACAAATTGGGTCAACACATGGTCACGAGCAGACGCTTAAGTCTTTTTTTTTGTCGGAGATGCGTCGAATCTCAAAACGGGTACCTTAATTGCACGATTTTTCAATCGTATTCATTAGCTGATGAACGCTACGTCAGACAGTTTCAAATGAGTTGCTAAGAGAAATGCACATGAGCAACACTTCAACTTGAACGAACTACATAAAGTCGCTTGACGGCGTTGACATTGCATTTCAGTACGTCTGCTCTACTTTATAATTTATATTCTTCCATAACGACGGGGTGTCAATTTGCTCACGTTGTTTAAAAACACTGCAAAGGGTTCGCTTTAGGTCGTGGTCTTGTTTATGGATTGTTTTAGTGTGCACTAAGTTTGTCATTGCTAATATATTATATCCATGATCATGGGCGTGTTTAAATTTGCCTTATCACTGAGGATGTCGGTCTTTTGATGAAAACAGATAATGACGCATACCTGAAAAACAACATTGATTAGTTTTCTATCTTATGTATACTTGTATTACTCATTACTCAATCAATATCTAAACTTTTGCATTTTGTTTGTAAACCGAAAAAAGAATACGTGCTTCACGACGACGATAGAAATCACTATATAGCTGCAAAACAAAAAAGTTCAATTTTTCTCTTTCGTGTTGCCCCCTAAACGTTACAGCATATATTGCGCTTGCTGTTTCTTCGAAAGAATGAAATCTTGGTTTGGTAAAATTTTAAAGAATTGCTAAATTGTAGATAGTCATGGCATCGTTATTAATACCTGTTAAATTGTTATTAAATGCGTAGACACTGCACGTGTTGGGGTCTGACATCTCATTGTAGCTAATGACAGATATAAACCTTAAAAGGGTCATACTTAGAACATTAATTAATGTGTGAATTTCATATATTCTGTTATGCCTGGACTGATTTCTTCGGAAAGTGAATTAGCTCGCAAAAGAAATCATTTTGGCACAACTGAACATATAAATAAACACCCCTCACCCCCTCACCCCTCCTCCCCCAATTTATGTTTTAGCTTCGGCCCTTAACTTTATTATAAGAAAACGGACGTAGGTCACGTGCTCGTCAGTAAAACCATTGCTGTCGAACTACCCCTGGCCCTCTACCTCCTGCCATATGCCTATTAAAAGTGTCCCCATCCCCCCGTCCTCTCCATCGATTATTCAAAATGACAAGATACTTTATCGCGATGGAGGGAATCCATTAGTTGACAGCATCGAAAATTAGTTTGACGAAATTATATTAATTGCCCTTGGTTTCATGTTAACAAATGTCAAACGACTGAATTTTTTTCTACGCTATTTTTGCTATTTCCCGATTAAAACGTGCGTTTCTTTCATAATATCTGTGTTGTTCTTTTAATAATCCCTATTGAACGGAAGGATCAGGCGAGCACTTTTCCACAAAAACTCCATTTTTTTCTAATGTTCGCGTGATTATGTATCGTACATTAATGGCTGCGAGACTCGTGTTTTGCTTCAGTTTGTTGTTTAAATTCATTTTATAAAAATAACATAATCTTCGTCAACGGAGATATAAGTTGAGTATTGTCACTTGTAAATTAAGCATGTTTCCCTAAAGTAAGCTTTAAGCCCGGTTTCCATACGTCGTAAGCATCGTCTTTTTTATTTCAAATTTGTCGGAGAAACAGAGGCGATTATCGTTCATTACGTCAAGGAGTTAAATTCGCAAGGAGTACTCACTTTTGCCATTTTAAGACTTTTATCTAAACGTTATCTGTATCTTCGGATTTGAGCATTTTTGAGAGTATTGTACTGTTGTATATCCTACTATAATGTCAATAATTATATGCTTTGGTTAGTGTAAAGTAGTATGGTTAGCCTATATAGCGCCCAACATGCTGGGCCGTTGCTAGAACGTTAATTTTTTTGGGGGGGGGTGGTTATGTCCTACTGGTTTTTTTAGAAAGCCAAATATGATTCAAAAGAAATGGGTCGGGCACTACTGAATATATGAATCAACCCCCCCCCCTTTAATTAACGTTCTAGCTATGGCCCTGCCAACTCGAATCAACAGAAAGCCAGGTGTTGTTACATATTGAACAATTTGATAATGACGACAGGATGGAAGTTGCATGTGTTTGTTTTAGATGTTATTAAATATGTGAGCGCGCATCATATCATTTGGGATTTTTTTAATGTTTTTTTTTCTTTCCGGGAGATTCCGCTATCTTTCTACAAATTATGTTATCAATGCAAGCATCCTATATCACTAAATGAAGAAAACTTAGATCCCATTTTCCGCGTACTATATTTTGATGGAAATAATCCCGAGTGAAAGGATTCGTTATTTATATAGGATTTGAAGTTTGGAAATTCACATTTAAAGGGATATTACGATAAAATTTACTGAGTTGAGATGTCATCAACAAGACACGTGTGTCGTTTGTGTGAACAGCTGAACTATGATAGTAATTAAGCAAATGAAATTTTTCAAATCTAACTTGTCGTCATGCAGCTACCTCCCGCAATTTACGTATCATAATGATTGCATTTCTACCATCTCAACTGTAATTCCTTACAATCCATCTAAAAATATCGCCTCTCATAATGTCAAGACTTGAACGACGGAAGCCAGCGTCTTCTTGTCGATATTGGCTCCTCTCGATTGATTGGATTCAGTTGACGTTCTCCTTGCATTATTTCGACTCTCATTACTGTCTCACGTTGTTCTTCATTGGAACTATTGTTCTCCTGATAAAATAGTAATTTTACAGTAATCATAACCAAGGTAACCAAGGTAACCAAGCCTTTCTATCGTTGATAGTATGAGCATGAAAGTGTTTATGCTGAAGATGTTTACGATGGAAAAGCTTGATTACCCTAGTTATACTTAGCCAGTCAAATTGTGTACGATCGATAGGCCTGGTTACCGTACTTATATTGAACCAATCAGGACAGGTCAATATTTGTATCCAGGGAAAGGCAAATGGTCAAATTGGTTTGGAAAGGCAAAACTTTACGTGCCCAATCAAACGTTGACAGAATATTCGATATTTTGAAGATTTTATCTTCTCTGAAAAAATCTTTACCCGACGTTAATCTTTACGGAACATTAAGTTATTGATTTAAGAAAATAAAAAAATGTTTTCTCTGTTTGTTCAGACTCATGCAAACCGAGGAGAACTCGTGCGAGAGCGATCGGTTTGCCCAGGCTAATGATCGGATCCGTTTGCACTTGCTAATGATCGGATCGGTTTCATTGGCTAATGATCGGATCGGATTACATTGGCTAATGACTATAGCAAGTCATATAGACCAAGCAGTTCATTGTTGGTATTTAATAAAAACCTCAATAGTTTGAACTTTGTAAAACCCTTGACTCGATTGTGTTACCTGAGCTTTCAAGATGAAGTCGATGATCCATTGAAATTTTATCTCGATTGCGAGCAGTAGGAATGACGAAACTATACCCGCAATCATGACAATGAAAACACCGCCAAGGTTCTTCAATTCAAGTGTAACAGTTGCAGAAGCAGGTGGCTCTCTTGCACATTGGGATTTTTCGTCCCACCAGGCTTTACGTCTTTTTTCGATGAAGCCTTCCTCACGAAGCTTGATGAACAAGAATATAAAAAAAAAGTGTGTCGATTATACCACTAAAATATCACAAAGACTGCCAGTTGGTTATATATCACGCAGTTGTAACAATGGCGGCGGAAGTTGTTTTGCATTGAGGGGTGAATAACAAAATGTCTTGGTGAGGGCGTGTCATTTTGACCTTTGTAATTGTCGCTAAACGAACTCACAAATAATATCATTATTTGCTTTTCTTGCTTCGGTCCCAGACTAGTGAAAAAGCTATTTATTTTAGACTGCGCCACATTACCATTGCATTTACGCCATGTTCTAATAACAACTTTGGCGCGATTTTCTTCCTAGCATTAACTACCAGTACTTCAAGTAAACGAAAGTCTATGGGAGAAGCAAGCTTTCAAAATGGCTGTCGGTATTTTAAAGTCCATCTATGTCGATGATTTTCCCTTGTCAAACATAAACATGTATTACGTGAAAAATATTGAAGAAAGTAGCTCATTGATTGGGGGTGGGTGCAGCCCCCTTCGCCCCCCCCCCTTTTCCGCCGCCCATGAGTTGTAATAGTTGTGTTCCATTTCGAGGCCACTTACATTGAATTGAATTTCTAACCTTAAGAATTTCCACCGATAATGTGTTGGTATACTCTGAGTTCTTCGGTAAACCAAAACCGTAACTCTTCGTCTGAAAGAGGTTACCAACCAACATTGTGTCACATGGTTGCAGGTTGTTGAAATGCTGTAATATTGGTGTCTCTGTTATAAAGGCGTATCCTCCACCTCTTGCAAGCTCCACGCCTTTAGTTGACGACGTCATTGTACTGTCTCTCTCGTTCATGTGACTCACCATCTTTTTGTGAATGGGAAGTTTTGATGTTTTTAGAAAGTTGTGATTTTGACCGTCGCGCTCGACACCGTACGTGAGATCGGACTTGTACACGAGATCTTCCAGACTTTTTATCGGGCTTTCAATCTTCTTGTCTGTTTAATTGAAACAGAAGTACGACATATATGATTTCCATGAAATTTTGCTTTCCACGAATGTCTGATTCTTAGACATCTTAAATGTTAGCTCATGTATACTGCAAAACTATCGCTCTTGCAGCACTTCAAAACCACTCATCACGTTGTATTTTCTACCCTTGCTGTGTCCCCCTTATATGTCCCTCTTCAATTACTACATTGTACTTTCAATAATCTATCCTCCAATGTATCCTTATGTTCCGTGAGAGTTGGCATACACTCTCCTCTTTTGTACCTATATTTTTTAATAGTTTGCACACATTGTCCTCTTTTGTACCTATTTGTTCTTGGACAGTTGGCACATACTGTCCTCTTTTTTACCTATGTCTTTGGATGGATGGCACACACTCTTTTTTTGTACCTATTTGTGCTTGGACAGTTGGTGTACAATGTCCTGTTTTTACCTATATGTCTTTAGACAGTCGGCATTCAATGCCCTCTTTGTATCTATATATTTCGACAGTCGGCATTCAATGCCCTCTTTGTACCTATATATTTCGACAGTCGGCATTCAATGCCCTCTTTGTACCTATATATCTTTGGACAGTCATCATTCACTGCCCCCTTTTGTACCTATATGTCTTTGGACATTTGACGCGGTTTAGTTGTCGACTAGAAGATGTCTGTTTACACTCACTTGTAAAGAATGCAGCTAGATTGGCCGTGTATGTTGATATTATAATAAGAATAAAAAACCAAAATCCTGCCGCGAGGATGCGTCCTGATGGTGACTTGGGAGTGTTATCACCCCCTTGCTGTAAAGTGCTGGCCGTTGCAAACCATAAGCTGTTCATAAGGTTGAACTCTTCACCTTCGCCTGGATTTTCTGCCTTTTTACGGTAGCCCAGAGGACTGAAGTAGTCAACAGCACAAAGCAAGAAGGTCATGGCAAATACCTAATAATTGATCAAATGAAAACGAGTCGTTTTTTTTATAAATGGTGTGGGGAGTTAAGATGTAATGACGTTAAAGCTTACACTAAGAACGACCAACAACCAGACATTCCCTGAAAAGGGTTTATGAAAATTAAAGAGACTTTCTTTTTCTTTTGGAACGCGTAGAATCAAGGCCATCTTGAAATCCATGAATGGCTTACTGAAATCAATGTCTCTTTCGCGGCTTGCTGTGATTGTGAACGAACCGATGGCCATATCGATTTTCTATACAAAATAGACGTTGAAAGATGTTGATTCGTAGTTTTTCTTTTCGCCTTAAATTGCAAGTAGCTAATGCAGCTTTAAGGAAGAAAAAGGGATCCTAAAGTTTTATGAAACAATAAAAGAAAAGCAGAACAACATTAATTCAACAAGAGAAAGCAACTTTGTTGATTAAATACTGCCATGAAAAGCGCAATGGCCAAGGTTGAATGGCGAAAAATAAAGCTCCCAAGGATTCTGAAAACCAAGAGAAAACCAGAGAAGCCCTAGAGAAAACTAGGAAAACCAAGAAAAAAATGGAAAACCAGGAAAACCAAGAGAAATTCAGGAAACCAAAAGAAAACCAGGAAAACTAAGAAAAAGTCAGGAAAATCAAGGAAAACACCAGGAAAACCAAGAGAAAATCAGGAAACCAAAAGAAAACCAGGAAAACTAAGAGAAAATCAGGAAAATCAAGGAAAACACCAGGAAAACCAAGAGAAAATCAGGAAAACCAAAAGAAAACCAGGAACCGAAAAAACGCAAGAGTCCTGGAAAGATAGTTCTAAAATAATTCTTTTCAAAAGTCTTAGGTTTCCTGGGTTTTCTTTTGGTCTCGCGGAACTCTGTTTTTGGTCATTCGCCTTAGCAATATTTAAATTCGTCACCATGACAGTATTAAGTTACCACATACCTTTGCTTTTAAATTTTCTAAGAATATTTTTGAACCTCCTTTTTCCAAAACTGTAAACTCGTATTCGAAGTCCATACGTTTCGCCAGCTCACGTATAATATCCACGGTAAATCCCTTTATATTGTCTGGTTCAGTTTCACTTTTATTTACCATAGCAAATGGCGGATCCTCCTTCATAGGAAATAAATAAACATATATGTTGGAGATGCAAATGACGGAAAGGATATTGCAGGAAAACTTGGCTTTAGGAACGTCGCAGTTTAAGATTCAAGAACGCTTGTGGAAACCGCGTTTATAGTGTAGAAAAATCGTTATACGTTTTGGAGAAGTGAAGAACATTGATGGAAAATTAACTGTCAAACTTCGCATACTTTAAAAGGGTCAATGGTTAAATTAAGAAAGAAATAATTTACGGCTCTCAGCATGATTTTGAACTTTTTCTTGCTCTTTATCATCGCTTTTTTATCCCTGGTTTCATAGCAGATGTAGTCCTGCACAGCGTTTCCAACCCATTTTATCGAGCTGGATGGCGGTAGTTGTGATTTCGTTGGGTTCATATTCCATGAACCGACCTGTGCGTGTAAAACGACAGAACATTTGATTCGTGAAAAAGATGCGAATGCTATTTATGGTCAACTTTACATTACTTTTTTGATTTCGCGATTTTGGATCGCTACAAAATCCATTTCTTCAATCTTCCTCACTCCGTTTTGGTCAAATTTAATTTCTCCAGTAAGAGCACAGTTCTTGACCTGATTGGAGACAATGCATCATTTAAAAACAAATCAATATGTGCTTCTGTTCAAATACATTAAGCAGTAATTTTACTCACCCTGTTCTTCCGACACGGTCGTAGAATACTCTGAAAAGAAAGCATTTTTAGCGAGTAAATATATGCGAGTAAATGAAGACTGACTTGAAATACTAATAAAACCATTGACTTAGCAAGCTTGATAACTTGGGTGTGGGGGTGGGGTTACATTAACACCCTCGAATTATTGATCCAGCTACGTCTCTGAACGCATCAAGGTTCGTTTGACGTCATCTACGATATGTGAACTACTTCAATATTTGAACCTTACTTTTTTCATTTTTTCCATGAACGTCATGTTACGATGTTGAACTTGCATTGCAGCATTGATCAGATACAGAGCGTCTTTTATCGAGGCGTAAAATACCTAGAAGATTTCGATTTGCGAACTCTCAGGATCTTGTAAAGATTTCGTGGCAAGGAGGTTTTTATGTAGTTCACGGGATCGCACGTTTCTCATGGAGATTTAGTCGGGAGTCGTTTTGCGCTTCATTCTAGAGATCTCTCAAATGTAGGTAATACTTGATCTATCGGTGTTCATCTCTCACCTCCGTGTATAATTCTTTTGCACATATTCGTTGTCTTTCTTGTCGGAAGCTCGTTTGCCATTCTGGTAAAGAAAGTCGGAAGGCGACTATTCCTTCAAGTGGTTCGTAGTCAGGTCTTCTGAAATCAATGTCACTCGCTATCCATTTCCAATCCTCACTGTCCTTATCGTAGAGTCTAGTTTGTAATGTCTGTATATAGACAGATAGAGTTGTACTAAAGATGTACAACATGTTTATTGCATGGTGGGGCTTAAGCTAGGCTTAGAAAGGATGATTTCAAGTCTTTACCAATTTTATTAACATAGAGGGATCGTAGGATATCTATATGAATCTCTTCTTACGTAATTATAAGTGGAAATGCTCAACATATAGATCTTGAATAAATCGTTTATTTTACAGTGGCACTTACTGCATTCATGACTTTCTTTATGTCATCGGTATCGCAAAGAAGGACTACGGTTTTTATCTGAGTGTTCCAAGCTTGGCGAATTGCATCTTTAATCACGGGCTCGTTGTCCATGTCTAGTTCTGGCATCATTTCTATTTTGATGTACTCCCGCTGACTTGCTGTGTGCAGGTTCATTGCTTGACGACTTCGCTTCGCTGTATACATGAAAAAAGAAACACGGCGAGAAATGACAAGGCTCGAGTATTTTCTATTGAAACATGTTTGATAAAATATCAGTGTTTCATGCAACCCATACACAGCTTGATCGTTTTGGTGAGTGGCGTCCTGAGAAGGACTGTTGGTGTCAGTGTTGACTGACGTTACGGCAACCTTAGCTGTAGTGATCTTCACTCCACTCAGAGTCAAGTCAGGTCAAACTCTGAAGAGTTAACTCTAGAGATGAGTCCTCTCAACTGTTTAGCGTCAAACGCGACTCAACAAAACCACCAGCAGTCTTTCTAAAGACTGCACTTACCAGAACTACATCTACAAACATGCAGCGATATGTTCGGCTTGTTATTGAATTTTTTATACAACCTGTATTTTTCATACGATATGCATATCCTGGTGAGACAATAACTTCTCCTTAAAGGTTATGAAAAAGGATTAACCTTACCATCAAACAGTAGAATACTTTCTGTGATTTCATAACGCAGAAGGACATCGACGATTGCCCAGTTTATAGTTTCAATGCTCGGATACATGGAAATGATGTATTTTCCTTGAGGTTGCCATTGGGGTACCATTGAAAGTATTGGTATTTTAAGATAATCACCTAACGCGTTTAGTTCATCTTTATTTCTTTGCAAATCAATGATGACATCCACTGGATGTTCTTGGAAATACTCGATATTTTCTAGTACACCTCCTGTGGATTGAAGGAAGTTTCTTAGAAAGAGTAAATGACTGGCGACGAAAAGCAAAAATTTGAGCAAAAAATAGGACACATTATAGAAACATGCATGGTATTAAATCCGGATGGTATTAAATTCTGAATTGAAAACATTCACTTTGTATGAGGCTATTTTTAGTTTTCTTTTCTTATGGAGCGACAATGAGTTGTATTTGTATGAATTAGAAATTTATACTGCTTTTTTATGAGTGCATGTCCTAACAAATAGCTATACAAATTCGTTTGAATTATAACAAAGCCATAAGGTATTTATCTATTTTTACCTTTCTTCCTCAAAGAAATGTTTGAGAACACGATGGAAATCTGTGGTTTGATGTATCTCGCCTTGATAAAAACGTCCAAATCTTCTATATTCTGACAGGACTTGTCCATAAGCACTCCTAAATAGTCTTAGACCTTCAATGCTCTGCATTTGGAATACAACCTTATGACATTTATATAGAGAATTTTCAACTTATACATGGAGTTAATTGAGATTCAGTACACATTTTGACTGACATTACTGCATGTATAATCTAATGTATTTTTGAAAGTCGTCACCCTCAATGTCAACTTTTAGATCTTACCTAAATTTTTTTGTTTTGTCGACACTAAGACAAATTGTTGTAGAAAAATGCCGAGTAAGCAAAAGCGAATCATATCGAAGACTTCAGATTACACTTTCAAATATTTCGAAGTTAACGAGAGCAACAACTTAACAAAGCAAAAAAATTTTGCGTCAACTGTTAATATTTAATAACGTTTCTCGCATTACATTTTGAATTCACCGCAACCATGAACCGCACACAAAATGTGCAAGGTTTTTTTTAAATCACAGATTATCGTCTCATAAACAGAATATGTATATAGTTTAATGTAGAAGTCTATGGAAAGAAACGACTGTCAATCTTTCGTGAACATCCGTTTAGTTTGCAACTTTAGCTTTTTGTCAACTTTCTATTGAATCCTTGCGTTAAATCCTTTCAACAAGAATGTTCGTCCATTTCCAACAGCGCAACATCTGCTTAAATCTCGACATCAACGTATGAATGTAGAGTTTTCATCTACACCTTTGATTCTCGCGCATTTGAATATACATCCGGGACTCTTTTTCGTTCACAAGGGGTGGTCGCTGACTCCATTGCGGGCTCCATGTAATCATAACTATCTTCGTCATCATAATCGTCATCCGTGCATTTTTCGCACTAGAGAACGGTGAAAATACTATGTGAATCACGTGACTAATATTGTTCATCTTGACGAAATTGTGGCTATATAGTATGTTGTGCTGTAAGCGCATCCCTTAATTTTGAAATGGCAGACTTCACTGTCGGTTCAAGTGCGAATTCGGTTTCTTTAATGCAGCCTTTTCACAAGCTTTTTTTTACTTCATTTGCCATTATGACAGGCACAATTGTGTTAACATAAAACAAACATATTTATGTGTAAGGTTTTTTTAATCATGACCACCAATGTTATCTATGAACGTATTTCATACCCCAGCCTCCAAGATCCACTCAACCAACCATTTGAATTTCACCTCGATGACGAGCAATGCAAGGGAAATGACCACACTCGACGCAAAGATTATAAACACCCCCGCCATGCTGTTGAATTTTATCTTCATACTGTCTATGGTGTCCTCAATCTTTACTGTTCTCGGACATTCGGATCTTGTCTGCCACCAGTAGGTGTAACGCTCGTTCATAAAACCTTTTTCGCGCAGCTATATTGATGGAAAAAAGATTTGTTGGAAAATTTGTTTCACTCATTACAAACCGTTTAAAATTCCTCTTTTCTCCTTTCTTTTTTGAAGTTGACGAGTTGTTGCAAAGAAGACAAAATGAATAAAAATCCTTACTTTCAAAATATTCACCGACAGGCTCGTCGTAAGTTCCGAATTTTTCTGCAAGGCAAACCCGTAACTTTTTGCTTCAAATAAATGCTTTACAAGCATCGTATTGCAGGGGCTCCGTGTGTTGTAGTAATCTAATATTGGCTCTTCTGTTATGTAAGCAAAACCACCATTCCTGGCTCTCTCGACGCCACTAGCTGAGCGCTCAGCGAACGTGTTGTGCCTGAAATAAATTGTGTACATATTCAATAGGCCCGAGACCTTCTTAACGGTTATTTGGATACAAACCTATTCATATGGGTCACCATTTTTTTATACACCGTATCGTTGGAATTCTGCTTTAAAAACTGGTGTATTTGACCTCCTCTAAGGACGCCATATTTGATTTTACTTTGCTTCGCTAGATCCTCTAGACTCGTTATTGTGCTTTTTGTTTTCTTGTCTGTTTCAATATAAATTGATGATATGTTAGATATAGTTTGGCAGCTGTGTGCAAATGGCAGATGTAGCTAATGGGAGTTTCGTGTTATGTTGAAACTATTATTATACATATTCGAAGTTATTGTTTTCATTAGGAACGATCAAATGCGGGTGTTTTCACTAGGGATCTAATGTTTTAATATAAGTTCTTAGGTAGTCGAAGATAGTGTTTTCACTATGAAGTATCTAATGTTTTAATACAAGTTCTTAGGTAGTCAAAGATAGTGTTTTCACTATGAAGTATCTAATGTTTTAATACAAGTTCTTAGGTAGTCAAAGATAGTGTTTTCACTATGAAGGATCTAATGTTTTAATATAAGTTCTTAGGTAGTCGAAGATAGTGTTTTCACTATGAAGTATCTAATGTTTTAATACAAGTTCTTAGGTAGTCGAAGATAGTGTTTTCACTAGGAAGGTTCTAATGTTTCAACTTTAGTTCTTACGTTATTATAAGTAGTGTATTCATTCGATGTATCAATTTCATATATACCAGTATCCTTATACAATCAATAAATTGAGATCTCCTCTCCTCCCCTTCCTCCCTCGCGTTATACGCTTCACTAGATGGTTCTTACTGGTAAAAAATGCTGCCAAATTAGCTGTATAAGTTGAGATCATTAGCAGCACAAAGAACCAAAACGATGACGCCAAAAGTCTTCCAGATGGTGACTTGGGTGTGTTATCAGGTCCTTGTTGTAGCATGCTTGCCGTAGCAAACCACAGGCTGTTGTATAAACTGAACTCGTCCCCAGGCTCATTGGTCTCTTTCGCAGTCTTTCGGTTTCCGTAAGGACTGAGATAATCGACGATGTACATGAACAAAGTCATTGCAAAAACCTGTTCAGGATTTAGAAACAAAGTTCCGTGAGTTTTACCAAACATGGCTCTTGATGCAATCTAGCATTTATCGTTTTGGGGTTTGGTTGGACGGGGGGGTAGGGTTAAAAGGCAATGAAAACATATATATTGCATTTTTTTCACAATCGTGCATGACGTAAATTGTATGAAAGAAAAGGAAAGATGAGCGGAGTGTAATGTGTTATCGAGGTCTGTGAAAATAAAGACTTACACAACAGCAACACACACACTAGGCAGGGAAGAACACATTTTCCTTTGTGTTTTTGAATCTTCGAAGAATGTTCTCGCTGTTTTACGTATAAAAACATAACACGAAGCGCTTCTTTTTCGATGCTTTCTGTTGCTAAACACCTCTAAAGATGTAAAACCATGCACGAAATGTACTTAAAAATACAAGAAAAGAACGTACCGTCATGACAGTGCACAACCACACGATGGGTGAAAATGGATCCAAGAAACGAAACATGTTTTGTTTTTCCTCATCCGGTTTTCTCAAGATCAATGCCATATTGAAATCCATGAACGGTTTGCTGAAGTCCACGGCTCTCTCTCTTTGTGCCGTAATTGTCAGTGAACCGGTTCCCATGTCCGCTTTCTACGTAAGGAGTAGGGGAAAGAAGAAGTGTTAAACAAGTGTGAATTCTCTCTCACAGCGAATTCTCTTTTTCACAGCGAAGTATCTGCCTCCATCAATTTTTGTCCAATGTATTCTTTTGTCTCATACTAACTTCTTGTCCTCTTTCAGTGTATCCGTGCATATACCTGCATATGGTCTTCTAGGCCTTTTACCAGAGGCGTAACCATAACGTTAATTGGTGGGGTGCATATTCATATATTCCGTTGTGCCCTACTGATTTCTTTTAAATGTGAATTGAATTTCAAAACAAGTCAGTAGGGCACAACTAAATATATTAATATACACCCCCCCCCCATTAACGTTCTAGCTACGCCTCTGCCTTTTAGTTCTAAATACACCTTGCAGTTCTAAACTTATCGTCCCTCCGTCTATATGCTTAATATTCGTTCTCTGTACATGACCAAACCATCTAAGCCTGGCTTTGTCTCATATATATCTAAGATATGCTGTGTCTATTTTAAAATCATTGTTGATTATATTTATTACCGATTATGAAACATACATTTATATATGAATGGTAGCTTCCCCTCCCCAATTATGGAGCTGGGCTATTCCACAAGTATGACTGAGCAATATCGTCATGTGTATTTTCTTTCCTCAAATAGCGATAATCTAAATTAACATTGACTCTTTCTTTTATCATCATACATAACTTTACATGATCGACAATTTTTTGAGTGAGCATTGATTCTTATAAAGTAAATGGTTTGAACCCGGGAGTACATTACACCTACACTAATTCACAATGACAATACACAATTGACACCCACACATTTCCTGTACACACAATACAATGACATAAGAACCAGATAACAAATACGGCTAACCTGACGTTTACTCCTCATTTGACTCTGAAGATGACTACCGCTAAAGTTGTTGAAACGTCGGTCAACAACAACAAAAACAGTCCTTCTCAGGACTATACCAACCTGGACGATCTGCATTTACAAACATTAATTCTTATGATCTTTTAACTCAATACCTGATCGATCAATTTGCCAATGATCCCTGACCATCTGCTCGTTTTTTCATCGACTGCGCCTGTACTTTTTTCGATGATTATATTATAATCGAAATCCATGTACTCGGGACTCGCCAGTTTTTTGACCATGTCAATACAAAAACCTGTAAATCTTTGTTCCTCGGGTAAGCTTTTGTTTTCATTGATATATACAAATGGCTCGTCATTCTAAAATAATGAAATATCTTCAATACGTTGTTTAAAATATATCTTCATTTAAGAAATAAAAGATGTTTACTGTGTTTGCTCGAGAGCAGATCAGTGCAATAGTGCAATGGTTGCACCATTGAAGTTAATAATTCAATGGGTTGCACATGCTCGAGAGCTCTCACAAACGTCTCCGAAGTTTGCATAAGCCAGTGGAAATCCGAAAAACGTTTTTTATTTGTTTTATAAAATAACAATAATGCGAAACAGACAAATTTAAAGTAAACGTTTTGATTTTTCCTCTCAAATCTTTTCATGTTCGATTTGCAAATTGTCTTTGATTGATTTATTTTTATAATTGATTTGATTGGTTGAGCTCGGATGTGTTTTGCACAGGCCAATACAAACAGCTCTAGAGCAATCTGCGGACGCGTTTCATTGTCTTCATTTTATAATATATGATGAAAATATTTCCTATGGATCAATATACTGCAGTATAGATTATATAAATGTTGTGCAATTCTTATGTTCATTTTGCTGCGTGTTGATTTGATGATTTCCACTAATGCTTTGCGGCGTTGCTAAGTTCGTTACCTCGGTGTAAAGAGAAGAAAAATTCCCAGTTTAAAATACGATGTTTCAAAACACGATGTAAACTTGATAAGGCTAGATTTTGACCTTTAAGAAGCACCTCAATTCTTCATTAACAAACAATTTTCCATTTATAAAATTATCAAATTTTTTACCCTTTTCACAATTATTCGATAATGTTTGCGTGTCTTATCGACATTTCTTCCATCGCACATCTCTCTATCTTTTCCCTTAAACCATTTCATCGTTGGATTGTTACTTCTCGTTTGAATTTCCACGGTCCATTCGCCAACCTTAAGGAAATTAATAATCTCGTGCTGTACAGCTACATACATAGCAACGCTGTTCAGTTGTTCATGAAAAATTTCCCATCATTAGTAATGAAACTTGACAGTTTGACTTTCCACAAACTTACGTCTTTGATGTGCGGTTTGCCTTCCCTAATTTGAACAATTTTTATCTGTTCCAGTTGTCTCTTTCCCATTTTGTCGAACACAACTTTTCCACTTAAAGCACAGTTTTTGAGCTAAAATCAAACACGACCATTAAATTTTAACGGAGAAATAGTAGCTACTGACCCAAGACAAAAGCTAATAAAAAAATATTGTCTAATTACATACAGATTTACTTTTGCATGGAAGAATCTGCTCCTTATCCAAGTCGGCTGCGATAAATCTTTTTTTTACAATGAAGCGTTCGACTACAACCAATACGTCATGTACGTTGGCATAAAAGCTCTGAAAATGGATTTATAGCACCATATAGTTATAGATTCAACAATAAATGAAGAGAAATACGATACAATGCATACACGCATGCACGCAATAATTGTTTTGTTTTATCTTACAAAGCTGACGCTGGTAAGGCGACGTTTTTGATGATTGCTCTGTACTTCGTCCCGAAAGGCCATAATCTTTATAATTTCTTCGTAGGTGTATATCTTTTGCACGAAACCAGTAATGCCGCTTAAGGTTTTCGCACAATTGTCCATCACTTTGGAATCCTGGGATATATATATTGCATATCACACCCAGCATCCTTTACGGCAAGTGCCTCGGTATGAAGTTAATAGGGAAAGATTAATGAGGCAAAAAACGACAAAATTTTTTAACATAAACATGTTTCGACTTCGCATTAAGTCATCTTCACTATAAATGAAATATTCTGCTGTAAATATTCTACTTTTTTTTCTTCAAATGCAACTATTTAAGTACTTGTTTATACGTACCAAGTCAATGGCAAGCCATCTCCAATCCTTTTTCGTTTCTTTGTAGAGATTGTACTTTATTGTCTGTTATCAATGTAAATCTTATTGCATCAACGTTTAATCAAGGAATATAGTTTTAAGTATTGTTGGTCAATTGCAAAAAGTAAATAGCTGCTTTAATAATACCACATATAGACACCATTCGTTTGAAAAGCATACGAAGAAGCAATTACCATAGTGAAATCGTTCCACTCAAGTTTTCACGAGTTAAACTTCGGCTATGACTGTACTACTGAAGTGAGTTTTTGGAAAATGATGTGTATAGTTTGTTTAGTTCTCATAATTAAGAAGTTTAACTCTCCTGATGTAGAACTAAACGCTGGTTTTCATATAATTATTTGAACAGTGTGGATAGAGCTCTGTCCTATCGGCTTGTGTTTTAGAGACGACTAAAACTAGTTGGACGGCAGTTTGAGAAGGACTACTTCAGTCTGAGCCCAGATCATTCCTACCTCATCTATAATTTTTTGTATATCCTGAGGAGCACACAGGAGTACGGCAGATGTTAAATGTGATCGTTTCAGTTCTCCTACAGCATAACTTAATGACTTGTTATCATCCATGTTTATTTCAGGCATTAGGAACATCCGAAGGCTGGCATTTCTTGCTTGCGATTGTAAATGGGCAGCTTGCTTGCTTTTCTTTACTTTGCAACGAATGGAGAGAAAAAAGTGCGAATTTTTAGAAATTAGATAGACAGTATATAGGGAAGATTTCAATCGTGATTCTCTATTTTAAGGGGTGTTTCACTATCTTTCAACTTTATATAGTGTTTTTTTTTTACTAAAGCTGCTCAATAGACATGTTATTGCATGCTTGTAGCAGTAGATGTAGATCGTCCAGGTTAGTTTTGCCCTGAGAAGTACTGTTGGTATTTGTCTTGACGACGTTTTGACAACGTTAGCGGTGCTCATTTACATAGACAAGTGAGGAGTAAACGTCTATGGTTCGCCGTATTTTTTGTCTGTTTCACGAACCTCTGGACTTCACTAATCTGGACAATCTACTAACATATAACGATACCCCCGGGTTCAAATTATTCACTTTATAGAGCTGTGGAAAAAGACTAGTTTTTGTTGACTGTTTTTCCACAAATACAGTATATTTTGTTGACTGTCCTTTAAACACCGTACATTCCATTTGGTTTTATGTATAATTTACTATGTTATTTTATCATTACTGATCGTTATTAAGTCGTGACATACCGTCGTATAATAAAGCAACTGGTTCAGTTTTCCAATATTTCAGCGTGTCCACCATAACATTATTGACAAACTCGTAATCTGGAAGCATTGACACGGTGAACTTGTCTTTTGAAGGTGTGCTCTGAGTCGTTGTAAAGACTGGAACGCCAAGAATGCTTCCAAGATTTTCAACCTTGTCCTCCATATCATTCACAGTCAAGCAAACAATGAGTTTAACTTTTTTTCCTTTCAGCAGTCGAGCTGTTTCTGAAGAACATGGTCAAGGATGACTTTTCAAAAAAAGGAATTGTAGCTAACTGGCTTTATAATTATTTTACCATGTATAACATGATAAATGGTGGAGTTTGAGAAACAGTTGAAAGGGAGGGCTGCGTTTTACGTTCATCTTGCTTTTCGTCGACAAATTCACAAGAAAGATGTTTACACGTACTTGGATCAGAAACATCAGTTGTCTTCACAAAAATGGCGTCAATCTTGTCCGAGAATTGTGAGTTTATATATTTATTAAGATGCCTGTCGCTTAATATTTTTTCATCCCAGATCACACCTTTTCAAGAACGAAATAAACGAACTTATCAACAAAACGTCGTAAAATGTTTCGTCTTGATGTAGATATTTGTCATAGGCGATTTTGAAAAAGTAATAATTGTCACTTACCAATTGTATTTCTTCCTTCAATAAGAAGAATATTCAAGAAAGAAAGCATTAGACAAATATTTACTCTCAGATTTTTCATTTTGTGTAGAGAAGTCTTTTATGGCTTCGGGAAAAGATATTCACTTTTTTCCGACAATTCTGATTAATTTTTGATCGATTAGAAAAGTTTAATAGATTGTGGTCGGAAATTTCGTTATGAATAGTATCCCAGTGGACCTAGCTGTTTGCGTGAACTGAAGTATGAATGAGATCTGTAAATGACTATACACATTTAGTTTCAACTATTATTACACTTCTAGACTTTCAAAATGTGTCCATTACATTGGACCACGATTGTGTAGGCTTTAGTCCATAATTTTTATTAATTTTATAGGATTTTCGTTAAGAAAGCCAATATCTGTTGGGCTTCAAAGTTACAGATGAGTATGTATTCCTACAGTTATTAACGTCTTTAAAAGTGATTGGTTAATTTCAAATTGTATCACTAAAATTTATTGCGTAAACTATAGTTGGCACTCATACGACAGTCATATGACTGTGTGTCCTTTGCATAATTAATATTTGTACACGTATAGTAACAGTTTGTGTGAGACAAAGATATATGCCATGCATGAAAAATGACACGATAACAAACGTCTTTGAATGTAAAAAGTAAAAACATCGAATGGATGAAAGACGCGAATTTAAAACGAAAAGTTTCCATTTCTTTATTGATTACAATTGGGAACTTTCCCCTCCGAGATCAAAATTTAAAGTCAACATTTAATGTATTTTTGTTGATGCCCGCCTACACAGACCACTTCTGTGACTCAGCTTGTAATTTCCTTATTCATACATCATTTGCATTTGACTGATGCAATTTTACTACGCACGAACAAAACAAACTTATCGAGAAAGTTTTGTCTGAAGTCAAGTCTGAGTTTCACAAGTATGGATGTTCAAAAGCAATCAGCGACATTCGACAAAGTTGATAAATTTACTTTCAGTGGCATTAAACAGGATGTGAAAGTTGTTCGTGTTCTCGACGGAGACACGTTGTATCTTGTGGTTGAGTTTAATGAGAGACTCATCAAGATAAAATGTCGTTTGAAAAATATCGACTGCGCTGAGTTGAAGAAGGGCTCTCTCGACACAATGGGCAGAGAGGGTTACTGCGCGCGCAATTTCCTCGCTCATCTTTGTATGGGTAATAACGCGAGCGATTTTGATGAGAACAGATCAAAACGTGACGACAAGAAAGAGCTGGAAAGAATGCTGAATGATAATCAGACATTGGTTTATGCAGAGCTGGGCGATTTCGATAGTTTTGGTCGAGTTTTAGTGACGTTAAAGCGAAAGAAAAGTTCAAAAATGAGTTTCAGTCAACTGCTGGCCGAACACGGATACGCAAAAGACACTAGAGAGAAAACACGTATCATTTATCGGTAACTTTAATTGTACATGATAGGAAGGTGTATTGTGTAACGAGATATTGCATGTCTGTAGAACTGAAATCAATACCGACCTTCTAGTTTTTGACAGAAACTTTAATGTAAATGTGCTAAATTATAGCGTAAAATCATTGTTATCGTGTACAAAGCATTTAGATAAATTCCAATTTAAATGAAACCATTGTCACATTTTTTGCGCACTTTAAAAATGATATTGTTCACTCCCCCCGTTTTTGTCTTTGTAGTATCTCATTTCCTCTCTCCCCCGTCTCGAAGGATAAAGATGGCGGGTTTTTTAAATACTTATTTTTTCGGATTTCTTGTTGCAGTTTTGGACTTTTGGTTATCACTTGTAGAGTTTTTAACACAAACCGATAATCGAAGCACTTTTTAAAAATTTCATTCATTTTTTTCTTGTTTTATCCGGCAAGTTTATATTTCGTGTGAGAAATGGAAATGCAAAAATTATCTGCACATGAATTCGTAAAAGTTTCAAGTATTGGTTTGGAAAAGATGGTGAAAGATATTGCGAAGCTTAAACAGTCACTTTCTAAGGTGAATTTGATTATTATGCAGCTCACACAAGACTTTTGAGATACTTCATGCTTAAATACAAACGACAATTATCTAGGTTCTTTCCGTCAACACTATGTCAATGTTGTACAAGAAAATCTATTCTTTGGAGCAAGGTTCGTTTGCCGTGTATGGGAGTTTAAAATTTTCTCTTTAAATGCTAACTATTTGCATGTATAAATAGTATCTTCATTAAAACTAGTTCGTTTCTAACACATTCTTTTTAGAAGTGAATAGATTACAACACGAAATCAAAACCAAAGCAACAGAAGAATTGGTTACTAGAAGACGCTACGATAACAGCATCGAAGAAGTTGAAAGATTAAGAGAGGTAGTTGATGGTTTTATAGGGATCTTTAAGGATACTTATGGAAGTCCAGCTTTGATGTTTCATGTTTTGTTTTAACATTTTCCAGGAGAATTTTCAACTAAAAGTAAGTCATTTTATGGAATGCCACCAATTTATTAAACACCGACGGTTGAAATTGACTATTTCATGAAAAGAAAATATTTTTATCACCAGACGCAGTTGAATGTCTTAGAAGAAGAAAGATTTGAAGAATACAAAGAGTGTTTGTCATTTGTTGCTATTTGTCTCACTATCATTTGGCATGCTTCCATGAAAGATGACTGTATTGAATCAATGATAGCGAGGGTATGTTGAACTTTTATAAACTATTGAGACACTGATGGACATAGTGTTGAAATGCTTCCTGCTCATTTGCATCAGTTCATGTCAGTGGCTTAAAACTATTGACAAAACTAGCATCAGCTAGTTTGCACTCTGGTCAAGCTGATTTTTTATTGTTGGTTGACAGTAAAAATCATGAAGAAATTGCCCAATCACATGTGCAACCTTGTCATGACCATGTGTGCAACCTTGTCATGATCATGTGTGCAACCTTGTCATGATCATGTGTGCAACCTTGCCATGATCATGTGTGCAACCTTGCCATGATCATGTGTGCGACCTTGCCATGATCATGTGTGTAACCTTGCCATGATCATGTGTGCAACCTTGCCATGATCATGTGTGTAACCTTGTCATGATCATGTGTGCAACCTTGCCATGATCATGTGTGTAACCTTGTCATGATCATGTGTGTAACCTTGCCATGATCATGTTAAGATTATGGTTGTATCTTGAAAAGTTTTTAAGAGATCTTGCGATGTGCTTAACATGATCTTAACAAGGTTATGCAAATATATTAAACACAGATTCACGCCAGAAATGTTGGCTGTATTTTGGCAAGTTCATGATTAAATCAAGGCATCAACTTTCCAAGATTTTGACAAGAAAAGTTATTGAGAAGTCTTAGTGAAGATGCTCAACCTGTGGAAGCAAACTGCTCTCTAAAGTCTTCAAGACTAGTTATGTTCTTTGTTGGACCTAACTCCAATTAATGTGCTCTTTATTATTGATTTGTCCTGTTTACAGGAAACTATTGTGAAATTCTTGGAATTTGTAACACAATCATTGGAAAGTTTCGCAGAAAGTAACATTGATGGTTCACTGCATTCACCACCAAACAAGATATATGATAGTAGTTCCGATGAATATAATCTTGTGTCGTCAATGATTGGCATCATCACAAATATTGCTGCCACCCCCCTGGGTAGAGATTACCTTTCAAGTAAAACACTTGGAGTGAAAACATTGGATTCTCTGATTATGTATTTGCCTGAAATGCCTACACGACAGTGTCACACCATCAAAAATCTTATTCTTAAGTCCTTGTTTAATGTGAGGTAAGTCAAATGTTTTATTTTATGTAAGCTTCGTTTTTGCCATTGTCAACAAAAAGTCTTTCATTCTGTATTACTCCAATATAGTCTTTAAGATCATTGGCATTACTTAATTCAGTTTTCTATTAATATTATTGTTTTTACAATCATTGCAATCATGAAATACTTGCATAGCATGAGTAACTAAATGGGCTGTATGAAAACACTGTAGAAACAAATTATTAATTATTTGATTACTACAATTTTACCACGCAACAATCGCGTAGATACCCTCGAACATCATCTCCAACTCTGCCATTTCCACCCCTACCCCTTTATATCCCAAACCTACACATCCACCATGTTCACCAAGATCCCATTTTTCCAATACCCTGGCATCCCCTATTTATTGATACTTCATTACACAGATGTAACCGATTATTTTTTCCTTTAAAGTATCAACCAAACAGGACTAAAATATCTTTCGACGAAAAAAGGCCTGATGACGAACCTTGGTTACCTGTTCACAGGTTTGTGTTGGTATAAATTAAAGTTAGGCCTTAACAACGTTTGTTCTAAAACATATTTTGTTTTATTGTAGAAGAAACTGAGAGTGAACTTCGTTTGTCTTGTCTTAAGTAAGCATACAATCGAACTGTTTCATTTATGAGATGTTTCTCAATTTTAACGTTCTTTGTTTTGTTTGTGTTCTAGTTGTATACAGTCTTTAATTGTCGAGCCAGATAATCCGTCTTTTTCTCACGAACTTCTTGAAGTGGTACGAACACCGAACTTTTCTTATCATTGACAACAATGGAATCTATTGTGTTTTGTTGCGTAGCACAAAAAAAACATTCTGTTTATGGGAAAATGCGTTATTTATTAGAATTTTCTGATTTTTCTTGTGTTTTATTGACATGTCAGAAACTCATATTAATTTAGGTTTCGATGCGAAGATTACAAGAAATTGCGGACACATCCAAAGGCGAGGTATTTTAAATTGAATTTACCACTTCATCTGATGGTCGATTTTTGTATTTACCAAATCAATAAACCATAGCATTACTTAATGAAGCAAAGAGCCACGGTTTTGTTTCATTCATCCACAGTGTTATTTCATTCATCCACCGTATTATTTCATTCATCCACGGTTTTATTTCATTCATCTACGGTTTTATATTTAAAAAGCAGACGGTTTCAACTGATCTGTTTTCACACACTAACTTCGTCTTCTTTGTTTCATAGCTAAAGAAAGTTATCTTGGAAGTAATGTCTGATCTCAATGAGGTTTTATCTCGTCAGTCTTAACGTGTTCAATAACCCATGGTAGGATTATTCTTTTTTATATGTTTTGAATGCAATGCAATTAATCAAAGTCCAGTTTCGGTGGCATACTTTTATCTTTTGAGGAAATCGATTTGATCTTTTTAAGAGTTCGTGCATGGGTATTGTAGTTGTTTAGATTTATCAAGTCCCTTGAAAGTTCATTGTTCGAAAAAATATTTGACTTAACTTTCGTAAAAAGTACATTGTAGCTAATGCGGATTGTACAATTCGAAAACATCCGTTTAAAGTTAATATAATATATTTGTAATTAAATGGTTTGCATTCCACTACACTTGTCAAGTTTTTTCATCATAAGTTCACAAAAAAATACACAACTAAAAAGATTAGACGAGTTATAACATTCTTTTGACTTCCGACTGCATGTGATTTGCTTGTCGTCCAGAATAATTCATGTCGCTCGTTCATATTCCAATTCAAACCAGTGATGTTCAGTGACTAAAAGAAAAAGGAAAAAAGTGACTTCCCATCATCAGCGTTTGGATGTTCAACTTTCTCTATTCTAACATACTGATGTGAATCTACACGGTGTTAAAGCCTTCTTCTGTTCACTAAATGTATGACCGAATTTCAGAACTAAGGGTTGGTTGGCTTTAAGGATCAAGTTTCGGCTTTGATTGGCTTTAAGGATCAAGTTTTGACTTTGGTTGGCTTTAAGGATCAAGTTTTGGCTTTGGTTGGCTTTAAGGATCAAGTTTTGGCTTTGGTTGGCTTTAAGGATCAAGTTTTTACTTTGGTTGGCTTTAAGGATCAAGTTTTTGCTTTGATGTGATGAATCTATAACTTACATCTTAAAGTTGAGGGGATGGTTTCAGCCTTTTAAGTCAAAGAGTGTCTTCTGGCTTTAGACTGAAGAATTAATTTCATGCTTCGATCTTAGGAATCACGATCCGTCTTTGGTAGCTAAGAATCTTTGTATACGTACCTTTGATGAGTTTTTGTAGATGGATTGTCCTTGAGATGATCTTACCTCACCATGTTTTAAACCGAGGATAACAATTGTGTCAAGACGGGGGGTGACGTTGATGTTATTTTTTGGTGTTTCTATCGTCAGCTTGTTCTGTGAACCAAAAATATTTTCGATCAACTTCAAGTCAAAATGTGAAGAGTCTCTACCGTTCGTAAACCTTAGCAACTTTAAACTGCAACAGAAGATACGCGTTCTTTTCTATCGTGTCTAAAGTGGAAAGTAAGATTCGTGATGTAAGAAGAAGTTTATGGATCTTCAAAGATTTAGAAAACAATCGCTACCTATTGAGTCACCATCGTCCCAGAACATATATCCAATTGCTTTTTCATCATCATCAAGAGTTACAATCAAACCAAACGGATTGCGACGACTGGAATAAAAAGATGACCAGTGACGTCACTGACAGTGCCAGTGACGTCACTGACAGAGGGGGAGTTTTTACATCAATAACGTGTCTGTATTAATTGTCTTTCAGTTAATACGGAAATGAATCAGATTTGGGCTTGTGTCTAGTTACAAATCTTAAAGTTCGCTCCTCTACAAACTTTATTAGCAACCGTCCTTGTTAATGGGAATGGTGGCCTTTTATTCTTTAAAATCTATTAGTTTTAAAGGAGATCGTGACCGCATACCTGAAGAAAGTATTGTTCGCTGGCTCTTGTACAGGTATTATAAACCCGCCTCGCAGGTGGAGGTTGATGTGATCTTGAGGCGTCGTCAGGTTTCTGTAGGCGCTTCTTTGTGACACTTCATTTCCCTGTAATAAAGTACGTTAAAAAGACTAAGACGTGATGCTCAAATCATTTTAAAATTTATACGGTCAAACAACAGTACACAATGTACATAAATAATTGATCGTATTAGAACGCACTGTGAAGTAGTCAAACCAACGAGAATCTGGAAAATACGCTTTCACTTCTGTTTGATTCTGAAGGAAGAAATTTTATGGAATGACTGTTCAAACTCTTTGTTGTTGATCGTTTCAATGATTGGTCGAGATCATAGCTCATTGTTTTATGACAAAAAAAGTAACTGACCTCTTCCAAAGCTGGACTTATCAGCAAAGCTGACCCCCACAGAAACTGCTTATCTATGGTCCATGTTGCTGAATCTGCTGTAAATCTGCAAGGAAGAGTGAAAAAAATAGAATGTAGTTTCCACTATTTCATTTCACTGGATGAGAGTGAAATGGATATTAAAATTGATATCGTCAGAGAGAAGTTCAAGTCGACAGAAATGTATGATGGATTGATCGTTTTCTTATTCTTCGTATTCAGTGTTTTTTCTCACTCGTGAAGAAGAGGTCTGACAACCGTGGAACCCTTGGTGTGAGCATCGTAAAACAAAGTGTAGAGATATGGCAGCAAGCGATATCGAACCAATAAGATATCACGTATGTTTTTAGCAATTGTTTCACCAAACACCGTGGGATGTTGAGGCTGAAAAATAAAAAAGATTTGACTTTTGATAAAAAGGACTTGCAAAATTACATTCAGAGTTTTTGTTATCTTACAGAAGGTGAAACATTACTTGAGTAAAGAATTTCATTATTATAGTTACCTTCGCTCCGAATGTATTGTGGTTTCTACTAAACGGATAAAAAGCCCCAAGTTGCATCCAGCGTTGACACAAACTTGCTGTTGTATCATCTATAAAACCACATATGTCCGCACCAATCTACAAGAGTTAAATACTTCTTCGAACAGCAGTTGGAAAAAGAAAAATGTACCGATGATAACAATCACATTTTCAACTTACATACGGTATGCCAAACAGGTTGAAATCCAGCATTCCTTTAAACAAAAAATTTGTTAGCGTAATGTTGGATCTTCGACATGCTGCAAATCGTAATCGTACCAACGATAGAGCGATGCATTTGGTAGTATGCAGAAAGATTATCACCTAGCCAATGTCCGGCATATTTACCACTGCTAATGTACGTCGAGCGAGAGATTACGATGCTTCGTTTATTGGTTAAACTGTGCATGATTCTACATGTGAAATCATGGAGTATAATATAGATAGAGTGTTAAAGGCCAAAGTATAAATTCAACTGTAAAAACAAAGATGTTGTAAGACATATAAAAGATACAGTGCAATAACTTTGTAGGTAAACTAACATTTTAAAAAGAGAGGGAAGATGTGAGTTCGAAATGGATATAAAAGATTAATGCTTGTTTGAGACTTACTGTTGTGTGACCACAGTCTGACTCCATCCGCATAGGCGTACGGGCACATATTTTTAGGGGGAGCTGGACTAAATTTGCCCGAATTATATGACGTCATATGACGTATGACGTCATAGATATTCTTATGTTGTCTCTGGCCATCTCAATTAATAAGCTAAAATCATTACAATTTGCTAAGAGGATGCTACGAAAGTAACTACATTTTATTTGATATTTGAAATTTTGTCATATATAACACTAGACGCAGAAGAAATTTAGTTAGTTAAATGTGCGACGATCTAAGACTAAAAGAAATAAGATTTACGATTACGTCGCTGTCCAAAAATGTTAATTATCTTTTCCATGTCGTTCTTTAAAGTACTATTTGCATAGGCTCTTTCCACATTGATTAGGGCAATGCTGTTTAACCGTTTTGACCAATTGTACTTCGAAGATAGGTTTTAAGCGACGAAGAGCGCTAAAAGATCTTTCTGCTGAGCAGGATGTTGCCGGGATCGCGGCCAGAATCGAAAATACTTTGTAAGCCACAGGCAGGACTTCATGAACACCATTTTCGAACATTCTCTTAACAATTTTGGCAGCGTTTTCTCTCTCAGCACAAGGGAAATCAACGTCAATATTCTCAAAGACATTTTTCTCGCTACTAAGAAGCTCACTGTCGATACCATAGAAGTGTGATACCAACTCAACATTCGCCGTGGTTGGAGACCTGTTGAACACAATATCTGCAAGTGCCAATAGGACCTCTTGATCACTACCTTCAAATCTTGATTTCATCTCCGCCACAATCTTGTCAATGCTTAGGTAGTAGCATGTGATACGATAGTAATCTTTTCTGTTCGATTTTCCACTTCTGCATTTACTTCAGCCATTTCACCGACGAGAGCTTGGAGCCGCCGTGACGGCTGTTGGAATCTTGGTACTTTTGCATCTTTGAAATTGAATTCTGTACCTTCAATTTGCTCCTTAATTTTGTGTGCTATGATTTCAGCCCGTGACCATAACAGTTCGAAATTTTCGAGGGAACGACATCCAATTAATGTCTTAATCACGCCATCAACACTCTTCTTTGCTGTGGCGACATCCATTTGCTTTCCTTGTAGGTACCTGCTCAAACCATCGGTGTTAGATAAAATAACCTTTAATACCATCAAACCAAAAACGAACCGAAAGTCGCAAATCGAGTTAAGTAGCGAATTGCTGTCATTGTAGGTCTTCGGATCGCGATCTTTTGAGAGTGTAAGGAGAACCTCGATGATCTTAGGTAATTGGTTTACTACTGCTTTTACAGCTGCCCAACGACAAGACCATCTAGTAGCACTCTGCGATTTAATAGTCAGTGTAATATCTTCGTCCTCATCTTCGACCTTGATGTCATTGAAGATGGAGTGGCGTTTGGGACTTCCTTCCAAGAAATTATGGAGACTCTGGATCACACCTAAAGCTTTCTGAAGTGGCTCAATTGTAGTCATCGTATCTTGTAGCGCCAAGTTAAGCCGATGCCCATGGCAGTGAACATAGATGCTAAGAGGTGAGCACTCCTTCATGCGTGCAGCAAGTCCTTTGCGAGGGCCACTCATATTTGCAGCGCCATCAAAGCATTCTGCGACAATGTTTTCCAATGTCAACTCTAGCCTGCCAATGGCTGTCTTTAACAGCTCATACAATACTTCTCCTTCCGTAGATTTGGTTGAATAGAAACCAGTGAATGTCTCTTTGGTTTCGCCATTGAAAACATATCTGAGGAAAAGAGATAATTGCTCTGTTCGACTGATGTCTGCCGTTTCATCGACAACTATTCCGTAGTAGTCGCTACTTGCTTCTTCTGCTATCCTCTCAAGCATGACACTTGCTACTATTTCCAGTAGTTCATTTTGAATAGCAGGGGATGTCCACTGAGCATGTGTCTGCAGCTGGCTTTGAAGTTTAGATTTCAGCCAAGGCAAATCGTTGCATCTTATGCAAAGTAACTCGAGAAAGTTTCCTCTATTTATATCAGATATCTCCCATATATCACCCCGAATCTCTTCATGACCTCTAATTGCAACATTTTGTTGTGCAGTGTACATCAAAGATTGTATGATTACTTTTAAGTATTGTCTGTTAATAGCAACCTGGTCCTGGTGTGCACTATTCAGCTGTTGTAGTACGGAGGTTTTCTTTCTTTCCATTGCTTTAAACTGGAGCCATCTTGTCATGGATCTGACGTGGTTCTCACTCTTGCCATGTTTTGCCAGCTTTGACGACTTCTTCCAATTTGTAAGCACAAATGAAGTATTCTTCCCAAATTCTTTACAGGCAAAACAAACGCATGCATCTTTATCCACTTCGTAACTAATCCATGGATATTTCTTGTACCATTCAGGCTGAAATCGTCGCACAAATGTTTCACTGCCGAATTTTCGTGCAGGATATTCACCTAATATAGGCTGTTTTGGGGCGTGCAAGGTGGAAATCTCTTCTTCATTCATACTGTTAAGGAAACCTTTCTAGTCTGTTCATTTAGAACAGATGCTGTTGAATCTAAATCTTGTATTGCTGTTGTGTCTAGAGTGTTAGACGTCGTCGTTGATTCTGGTGTTGCAACGCGTTGTATATTTTGATTTAAGTTAAATTCTTCGATGAACAGTGCGTCACTGGAAGTAAGATTTTCATTATCCGTGACCGTATTCAATTCTTTATTTTCTCTGAACTGCGTCAGTGGATTTAATTCATCAACATCAATAAACGTTCTCATTGGTTCCGTTTGGTCTTCGCTTATGGGCTCCTTCAAATTAATCTCAGGTAGATTTTCCTCAAAAGACCCAGTGGCTGCTAAATCTTTACTAGCACTCGATTCTGTTTCCTGTAAGGTTAGGTTATCATCCTTGGTTGTCATGTTACTTTTTACAAAGAAACCACTGATCTTTGACTGCGATAAATCCGATGAATCCATCACTCGATGACACTTAACTTTTTCATTATTGTGAACTCGTCGAAAGTGGACCTCCTTATAATCACTGTCAATTTCCTTGCTGCATTCCTCGCACCAAACGCGATGTCGATACGGTCGTTTACGAGACGCCATATGTACGCTTTATTAGAGCTTGGCTACTAAATGTTTTCCCCTTGTGGATAATAGTTTCCTTGAACAACAATCATAGAGTGAATGGCACTAATCTAATCAATGGAATGGACAGTGCCTCTCCATACGAAGCCTAATTTTCATGCAAAAATTAAAAATCACTTTTGGGGATCGCAGCGATTGTTAATCTATATATTAATGTATAACGGATAGCGTGTGGGAGACGATTTTTCGCAATTTCAAGACATTTCAAGACTTTTACTGACCTCAGCCCTTTTTTATAAATGGAGAACGTTATGTGGATAAATTTAATACCAAAAGCTTTGCTCTGATTGAAAATATCGGCGTTCGTGTTCGTTTAAAAGTTGTAAACACCGAATATATTCGTCGCAATATCGCTAGTAAATAGACCGATTTCTCGTGACGTAATTTGTTTATATTATAATGGGGCGGATGTAAAATTCTCCTATTATGTCTCAAGAAAAATTTTGCACCCAATCACTTTACGCGATTTTTTATTTTACCTCCTGAAATTTAAGTAATTTAAACAATTTAAAAACCATCCATTAAAAGACCGTTCACGCTCAAGAACCGAAGCAGTTTATGATCTAGAAATGATGTAGATTAATATTGAAAATTTAAAAACTGTAGTAAGTATCTTGCCAGAATATCATGTAAATGCTTGCCCGAATACACAAATTCTCGAGAAATTGGGGGGGCTGCAGCCCCCCCAGCCCACCCCCCCCGTACGCCTATGTCCATCCGTACAAACTGTGTACGTCATAATGGCGATGTTTTCCTTCAGCTTGTTGCGCACTCATACATATTGTCTTATCTGCCAGAGTACCTCCGAGGACGTCTAAGTATTTGAGAGGACTCTTAAGTATTTCCGAGGACTTCTAACTATTTCAGAGGGCATCGAAGTTTTTCAGAGGACATCTGAGTGTTTAGAAGGACATCAAAGTATTTGAGAAAATATCGCAAATGTTTTCACAATCTTGAATAAAGCATTCTGAGATTTTTTGAAGACGCCACACAATTTTGAATAAATCATTTTGAGATTTATATCTCTTTCGATTATGAGTGTCAGTTTCGCAATAAGTGTTTACACTGAAGAAATTTGTACTGAGATTTCTTAGGTTTGAAATGGTTTCCTTAAATTCTCACTCCTCTTAGATAAAAGCACGGAGATCATTTTTGTTTTGTTACACGTGGAGTTATTGTGTATAGGTCGACATCTCCACCTTTTGCTACAGCACTTCTGGTTATAAATAAATCATCATATGTTATCTTACATGGTTTATACGGCGGGTAGTCAAACTTTGTACGTGGACATATTATCATATGTTATCTTACATGGTTTATACGGCGGGTAGTCAAACTTTGTACGTGGATATATCATCATATGTTATCTTACATGGCTTATACGGCGGGTAGTCATACTTTGTATGTGGACATCCACGAATTGATCCATGAACAAAATTTGCTGGTTCATTCATGTCCTATATTGAACAAAAATAGTCGCATCAAAAAGAATTGTTCTTCCCTCGCGGAAACATAAAATCACAGTGGAGTTTTTATGTATATCTGCTTACGATCCATAAGCCATCGAAGTCGATGATCTTGTGAAATTTCTCTATCTCGTTTCGCCACCATTTTGCCGTATTGTTGGCGAAGTAATCAGGAAAAGCAACGTACGCACGGAAACGCTTTCGTCAAGAAAAGAGGATTTCTTATTTTACTAATCTGATCGACACTACTTTTGAAGTTAACTTAAAAAACATACCTCAATACGTTCCTCCCAAGGTAGACTTGTATCTTCGCTAACATTGGGATAGTTAGGCCATACCTTTCGAAGGGAAACAAAGTCGCGAAGCTACCAGATTTGAGTTCAATCGTCCACCAGGTAGACATTAATGCTTTAAACACATCACACTCGCTCTCATTAGCTATGTAAATCATGTAGCCTGGGTGCATGCATGTGATTAATTAGAGTGGTCTTTTTTGAACCTTTCTGACAAACCTCAATCAAGGGAGACCTTCCTCAAGAACCTTTGTAAGAAGCCTCATTCAAGGCAAATCTTTCTCAAGAATCTTTCTGTCAAACCTCAATTAAGGGAGACCTTCCTCAAAATCTGACAAACCTCAATCAAGGGAGACCTCCCTTAAGAACCTTTTTAAGAAGCCTCCTTCAAGGCAAATCCTTCTCAAGAACCTTTCTGTCAAACCTCAATCAAGGGAGACCTTCCTCAAGATCTGACAAACCTCAATCAAGGGATACCTCCCTTAAGAACCTTTTTAAGAAGCCTCATTCAAGGCAAATCCTTCTCAAGAACCTTTCTGACAAACCTCAATCAAGGGAGACGTTCCTCAAGAACCTTTGTAAGAAGCCTCATTCAAGGCAAATCCTTTTGAAGAACCTTTCTGACAAACCTCACTCAAAAAAGACCCTTTTGAAGCAGCTTTTGCAACATTAATAGCCATGTATAACGCACGTAACTACCTTTCCATGCAATGTATTTCCTTCGTAGTTCTTGATCCAAACGTCATTTTTCACACCTTCACTATATGTTGGATACATCGTTGTCTCGTTCACACTGATGGCAGGATCCTGGATATGTCGATGAAGAAGAGTTCGATTTCATGTACAAGAAATTGCTGGTTTATTATATACAATGGTATCACAATAGTGCTTCGTTATCTTACCAGAATAATTATGTACTTTAGTCCTTCCTTTTTGATGTCATTCACAAACTGTGGCAGTCCGTCGTATGTTGATTTATCGTACGTGAAGTCGAGTTGTCGCTCCATGTAGTCAATATCTCCGTATTGTACATCCTGAAAACATTCAATCCTATTTATGTACCTGTATAGCAATCTATGTCCCCAACAAAGTTCTATTTTATACCTGTGGTATGTTGTATTTCTTCATTTCCCCTACAACTTCCTTCACCTCGTTCAAATCTTTGTAACCATAGCGACAGAGTTGAAAACCAAGACTCCAGTATGGCGGCATGAATGGTCGACCAATTAACTGTAAAAAAACGCCATAGTTCTTTCTCATGAGAGTACAAAACGTGAATATTGAGATTGTGGGCTATTTCCATCGCGATGGAAAAGCTGTCAAAGAACTTTTTAAAGCAACAGTTGCCATGATATCTATTTCAAAAACCGAACAAATGTTGTTACCTTTGTGTACTGTTGCACAACATCCTCGGGTGATGGTCCAAGGAAAAAGTAAAAATCCAATATTCCACCAATTGTTCGGTACGTCAAAGCTGGCGTTGGCTGTAGAGTCACATCTATTGATTGGTTGATAAATTGTATAAAGATTTATAACTGGTCCTACATGACGTAGTTATTCTTACCCATTGCGTTACTATTGACAAGCACTACACCGTGTGCTTTACCACTCTTCTCTAAGCTCATATAGAATGGATGTACTCCATATGTATTTCCTTCTGCTGCTGCCTGCGGAAGATGGAAATGTAAGGATTTTACGTTTATGATTACAAGCTTTTAGTTCATTGTATTAAATGCAGAAAATGAATACGGAGAGAAGGGCGACATTGTGTGTTTAATATCCTGTTGGTACCATTGGTACTGCTGTTTCCTTGGCCACAATCATGTTTTGTTAGAGTTATTGATGGCGGAGGTTCTTACTAACCAGGAGTGTACGGTATTTGATTATTAACGCTAAATAAGTGCCTGTTGAATTGAATAACAACTTCTGTAAAAGGACTCACGAATGGGAACTGATCACGTGAGAACATTCCCAATGTTTTCCAGTCCATTCCTCGCGCGAAACTCGCATGTTCCTGTTCACCGAAACCATAAAGATATGTAGAGGGTAGTTTCGTTGAGATTTGAATGTATTGGTCACTGAAGATCAACGGTGCTACCGAACTGTCCCATCTAGATAATGGTGAAATTATACAACTGCAAAATTCCTTATATATTTCAGCTATAAGTGTAGCGTATTCTCACATTAGAGTGTCGTCTTTGCTTCGTATTATTTTCAATGCAAATGGAAATTCATCAGCGTGTACTCTGTACTTCGTCTCTCCACCATCGAACGATTGATTATTGAACTTCAATGGAACTTCGTACCTGTCCACGTTGTTGTCGTATAACTGTTTGTAAACGGTAAAACTTAAAAATGAGATTTGATACAATGGAACTTTGTACCTGTCCACGTTGTTGTCGTATAACTGTTTGTAAACGGTAAAACTTAAAATGAGATTTGATACAATGGAACTTTGTACCTGTCCACGTTGTTGTCGTATAACTGTTTGTAAACGGTAAAACTTAAAATGAGATTTGATACAATGGAACTTTGTACCTGTCCACGTTGTTGTCGTATAACTGTTTGTAAACGATAAAACTTAAAAATGAGATTTGATACAATGGAACTTCGTACCTGTCCACGTTGTTGTCATATAACTGTTTGTAAACGGTAAAACTTAAAAATGAGATTTGATACAATGGAACTTCGTACCTGTCCACGTTGTTGTCATATAACTGTTTGTAAACGGTAAAACTTAAAAATGAGATTTGATACAATGGAACTTTGTACCTGTCCACGTTGTTGTCGTATAACTGTTTGTAAACGATAAAACTTAAAAATGAGATTTGATACAATGGAACTTTGTACCTGTCCACGTTGTTGTCGTATAACTGTTTGTAAACGGTAAAACTTAAAAATGAGATTTGATACAATGGAACTTTGTACCTGTCCACGTTGTTGTCGTTTAACTGTTTGTAAACGATAAAACTTAAAAATGAGATTTGATACAATGGAACTTTGTACCTGTCCACGTTGTTGTCGTATAACTGTTTGTAAACGGTAAAACTTAAAAATGAGATTTGATACAATGGAAATTTGATAGCAGTTACCCCTTCTAAGTTCATTCGAATCGTTGCTTCTAATTTGATTGTCCTGAATTTTAATCCCTTAGACCTTGCTCCTTCACCCTTAAATTTGATATTGGCCTTCAAATCCCTTATCGTCACAATTTATAGTATACATCGCTGTTGCAGAAGGGCACGTGAAGTGTAATACTGTCCTGCAAAGTCCCTTCAAATCCCTTATCGTCACAATTTATAGTATACATCGCTGTTGCAGAAGGGCATGTGAAGTGTAATACTGTCCTGCAAAGTCCCTTCAAATCTCTTACTTTCACCCTTAATACATTGCTGTTGTAAAAATGCACGTAGACTGTTATATTGTCCTGCAGAATCCCTTCAAGTCCCTTACCTTCACCCTTAATACATCGCTGTTATAGAAATGCACATGAACTGTTATATTGTCGCTATGATTTCCATACAACACTCTTTTGTCTACTCTTTGTAGGTGATAAATTATATCCTGCCTTTCTGAGGTGAGGGTCTCCTTTTTAGCCAGTTTGTATGCGTTGAAACCGCTCGGATAGAAGCACGATGGAGCTTTCTAAAAAGAGTTCTCCAAAATCTCTATTTGGACCAATCACTTCACTATGTGTAACTGATATTGCCTACAATTATGTCTGTGTTGAACTTTGTTATTGTCAGTAGGTGGTATGTGTGTATGTTCACTTTATTATCTCTGAACGATTACAAGTTACTGTTGATACGTACATTATCGCTTAATGGTTCTTTCCAAAGACATCCACGATTCTCGCACAATGTTTTATTCAACATACTGTCCCGTCCCTCTGGATAACAATCAAACCTTGCAAGATCGTCGGCATTGACGCCGGAGCAATTGAATGCAAACACTATCACAGCAATAAGGATGAAAAAGCACGCCATTTATGAAATGGAATAACATGGAATGACTTGTAATATTCTTATCTTTGTCTCGGCGAGACTTGTTGATTTTCATTTTTGAGATGTTTTGAGTGTTTTTATGCGTAAATAAGGAGAAGTTTAGGAGAAATTGAGAACTCATCAGTGCCAACCAGAAAGAAAAGGTCAACCATGGCCTACTTAAATTACACGGCCTGATATCTTGCCATAGCAAGGTCAAAAATGCAAGGCCATTGAATTTTCCGGCGGTGCTCTTCGAAATTTTGATCTTCTTCCTTCAAAATTGTTCATTGGCCTTACTTTATGGTATAATCTTGTAGCTAAAAGTCTAGCGATCATTTCAAGAGTTTATTGGCTGAAATTGGTCCTTTTTTCGCCGAGAAATCAAAGTTTATAAATTGGTGCGATCGGCGGTTGTTTTGTTTACACGCGCTCGTCTTCGTTCGAAAATTTTAGCTCTTAAATCTATCGTGGATTATCTATATTTGGTATCTACGTGTTCCTGGTACTCTCCTCTACATTTCTACAAGATTTTTGGAGTCGAATTGTATACATTTTTTCTTTTATTTACGAAGATCTTCAAACCCATAATTATAGCGATGGTGCTTCCTATTTTCAACGGTGTCCTTCCTACTCCAACTAGGCCTAAGAAAATTTCATCAAATCCAAACGATTTCATTGGTAAATCATACTATCCCTTACCTTTTCAAGCTTCCTGATTAATTGGAAATCTTGGTATTGGTTCTTCTCCATCCTGGGACATCAATATAAACAATAAATCGATCAAACTTAAAATAGAATGGTATGTTGAAAAGAACAATAACAGTTCTCATGAATTCCCAAAATCTCTACTTAACAGACTATCGGCCTACCTGGTCCTCCTCCTTTGCTGAAGAGAAACTGTCTTTCAAGTTTGAATGGAAACTACTCTCTGATGCTACTAACCAACCTGAACAAGTTAAAACTCCATCTACTAACTTACCTTTCCATACTCCTGACTCTGGCTATACATCAACATCTAAATCGTATGTATATTCACCACCTGTGAGATGAAGTCTTTTTGTTAGTTGAGTCAGGAACATGTATTGTGTTGTGTTTAGGTTTGTCCTTGGATTTAGTTTGTGTAGATGGAGTATTTTTCTTTTTATGAGGAAAAGTACCTTAAAGTAAATGGTTTGAACCCGGGAGTATCGTTATATGTTTGTAAATGATGATCGTCCAGGTTAATAAAGTCCTGAGATAGACTGTTTTTGTTGTTGTTGACTGACGTTTCGACAACCTTAACAGTAGTCATCTTTAGAGTCAAATGAGGAGTAAATGTCAGGTTAGGAGCTAATAATTTTTTCTTTTTTAAAATATCAACGCTTGTGTTGGTTTTACTTTATCATAGAAATTGTTGATTTTCACGTTCTAACTTCTGACAACAATCGCCTTGTGGCCTTGTGTAATCCTGCTGTTAGTCTAACAGCGCATGCGTTGGAAAATGTCATTTGCCTCATGTAGAGCTTGATTGCAATACAGTTGGCCATGTGCGACGTAAAACATGTCTAGACATGTCGGTTCACAACTTATCAAAATCCCACAGTCACTAAACTAGCCAGGAGAAGAACGTTTCAAACATACACGAAAATCAAAATTGAAGCGGAAGAACTGCGCTATAGCTAAACAGGAGTAGCAACATTTTTATTTTCTTAAAATACTATTTATTACTCATGTTCCTTTACAGTCCAATACGTGATATTAATTTTATTTACCTTTAATTTTATTGTTAACCGCGTCTGCAATGGATTTCGCCTTCTATGGCGATACGCCTTTTATATCTTGTTGCATGCGTTGTGATGTATCACTGCTTTGTAATCTTAGTGTAACAGAATCGTTGTTAACAGAATTGTGTTATTTTAAAACATGGTGTTATTTTATTCAAATCATTCTTACGCGTGGACACCACTCAACAGCTAACAATGCATTTCAATTTAAAATAGGGAAAACAAAAACATCTCAATTTCATACCGTGTTGCGAGCTCCAACGCGTTAATCTCTGTGCTCATCATGTATTTCATACCGTGTTGCGAGCTCCAACGCGTTAATCTCTGTGCTCATCATGTATTTCATACCGTGTTGCGAGCTCCAACGCGTTAATCTCTGTGCTCATCATGTATTTCATACCGTGTTGCGAGCTCCAACGCGTTAATGTCTGTGCTCATCATGTATTTCATACCGTGTTGCGAGCTCCAACGCGTTAATCTCTGTGCTCATCATGTTTTCATGAAATTTAAGTCTGAGTATGTCGCTTGCGAGGAATCAGTTAAGATTAAGATCTATGAATATTAATGATAATTGAAATTTGTGGCTTACCTAATATTTGATTATTTTCTGCGGCTCAAATTCAACATATTACGATTGGGGTTTCTTAGCGTAATGATTAGTTATGAGTGAATTGAGTGTATGCATTGCAAAGTTTAATATTAAATAGACGTCTAAAATCGTTTGTTGGATTGGCCTGAAGTAGCTAAAACATTAGATTGTGCTGAATGTTTTGCTTTTGCTGTAGTAGTAAGTATTTAATTGAATGTTTTGCTTTGCTGTAGTAGTAAGTATTTAATCAATAGTTTATCATTTTGCCGTTAAAAATTCCATCACCAATTTTATTATGCGTTTGTTCCGATTTTCTATATAATTAGCAATACTTTAGACCACATGTAAACGAAGATTTTTTCGAGAGATTTAGTACAAAACAATGTTTTCCTCCGCAATCATCTCAAATAGTTTCACTGTCAGAATCCATTCTCCATTGTCACGTATTCTGGTCACGCTGAAAACAACTTTTCATTTCCTAAAATCGTATGATGAACATATTGTGATGAGTCAACGTGCTTTAATTTTTAATTACATAACAAAAATTGAAAGTTCAGGGGGGATATAATTTTCATCCGATTTAACTCCCTCCCCCCTTTTGGTTAGCAAATTGTCTATGATTATCTTATAGCAAGTTATTTTCGCTGTCATTCTAATGAAGAATGTTTTTTTTTCAAAAGTTTATGTCAGTGAAACGCACAATTTGAAATCGATAATTATAATTATTTTTCATTTTATCATCTCGTCAATGCCTTGTTATGATTCTTGTTTCGCTATTATATTATTAAGTTTTTACTCGCTAGTTGACGACTTTGTGCAGTGCTGTAGAACTAAATTTATCAGGTGGGGGGGCTCTCTTGACGAAGCTGAAGCCATGAAATTATGAAAAATTACCCATTTCGAAGATAGAGGGGCTCCTCCCCAAGCGCCCCACTTCTACAGCACTGACTTTGTGTGCTGTACACAAAATGATTTAAATCCATTGTCACAAATATGTAAAACGTTGGCTTACAGGATGCGGTAAAGGTAGCAAGGAAAGAAGTTTAAGCTAATGATAGTAAGGCTTGAAATATTGTACCCAAGGCAAGGTCGATCTTGGATTGTTTGTTAGGTATATAAATATTTCCATAATTTCGTAAAAGCACTATTGCTAATGCGCATTTAATATAAAAGACAAGTTTTTTGAAAATAGACATGTTTCGACATCTCATGATGCCATCTTCAGTATAAGTGAAATAATAAGTGACTTTTATATAAACCATGTATCACTTATTATTTCACTCATACTGAAGATGGCATCATGAGATGTCGAAACATGTCTATTTTCAAAAAACTTGTCGTTTATATTAAATGAGCATATAAATATTTGTTGGTATATTGACACCCCTCTTTGAGTCCCCTCTAACCAAGGTTAGGAGGGGTGTACACCCTTATGCACCCCCCAGTCAATCCACCTCTATCTAGTGATTCCTGTTTGTTCACCTATATCCATCTCATCAAACATAATTTCCTGGATAGCATTGTTTTTCAAGTCTTCAAGTCCTTCAGAAGTTTGCCATACGTACCACCAAAGGGCATACATGCGTACGCAATAGCAGAGGAAACGCGGTAGCTCCTCAGTCCTCACAAGTAGGTGCATATACTATGGCAGTATGAAACTTATTACTACACAATATTTCGCTGGAGAGATTATAAAACTTGTCCCGAGATAAAGCTATGAATTTTCATATTCTTGGATCGCTCGTCAACGTTATGTACTGTTTTTCAAAATGACAGATTTTTATCGTTCGGTTATCGCTTGGAATTTCTTCCCACTCTCGTGAGGATATGAGAATTTTTTTTCCTTCTGATGCCTTTTGTCATCAAGTTAATTTCTATTGATAAAAATGTCGCTGTATTTATAGTACAACGGAATAATTCTCTTCGAGTCTTTCCTCCGCTCCTTCGATTTTCGATTCTTTCGAAAGGTTTAAAATAAAGATGGCCTAGGAAAAGAGTGTTTCAGACTTAACTGTAGGATTAACAGATGTGTTTGCTTATTAAAGGACAGCCGCGTTCACTGTTTGCGTGCTAATATTTTACTTTATGCATGTTTTTTGTGTGGGAGTTTTGAGTTATGCATATAGTGTCGAGCTCATTTCATGATATGCAAATGCTCCAAAACACAGTTCATGTTGGAAATTTGGAACATTCGTTTACGATCAATGCATGATTAGTTAATTCAAAGGAATTCTCGGAAAACTTGCTTTTTTTCTTCTTGTATGTATCTACTGAAACGTGAGCGCAAGTTTTGAAGAAGGAGGAATTTCAGTTTGGAAGAAAAGGTTCAGCAGTATAGTCTCATTGATGCATATTTTATATGATAGTCAGGTCTAAAGATTTATTCTCGAAAGCTTTTGTGTATGTATAACATTTCATATATTCATATGGTCTAAAAGAGGCAATTTTAATAGCAGTTATTTTGAATTTGTTTTTGAGTTCGCTTGATCGTCTATAAATTGTTAAGGTCTTTCTGAGGCCAAATGTGTTCGTCCTTTTAATAACAATTTATACTTTTTGCAGCGGGAGATTTTCTCAATCAAGAATATATACAGATAGCGGATCGTGGCTTTGTATAAGGTAAATAGTATTTCACCTAAAGCAACTCAATGTTTTTTTTCTTGGGGTTTTATACGACAACAGACTTAAACAGATTGCTTGCCTAATCCAACAAGCTATTATACCTAAGTGTTTTTCGCATATATTTTTTTCCTCTCTCAAACTGCATTTCCTTATGAAATGGTTGTACGTTTCGGGCGTTTGTATTTTGGATGTATCAGAGAAAATAATTTCGATGTTTTTAATGCATCTCAAAAAAATAATTTCAATAAAAATTTCATGATCATCATTTTGATATGTGGCGCATTAGGCGCGCATGGTTAGTTGTGGAGTTTGTTTTCCTATGTTTCGATAGTTGTTTTTCATTCATTGTCTTTTTGTCGACTGGAGTTGATTGAAACACTGGGTGAGCGAAGTTTTAGTGAATTGTCTCCAACAAGATATTAAAGTTTTGCCATGCGATCTCTCTGTAGTCAAACGAAACGCTCCGTGTGGGAAAACACGAGTCTAAATACACACACCTGCCATTCGTTGCAAGAAGTCGTTTGCATGAAGAAAATCGTCGCGTTTTCCTCGTTAAAACAATTTTTAATCATGTTTACAGTTTGCATAATATGCATTCATGCATTAATGTTAATATTGCTGTTTCATTTTATGATGAAAACAAATGTATATTTGTTTTCTTTGAAATCGAAATTAAACTCGCACGTGCGAAAATGTTTAAACATTTAGGGCGAAGAATTTTGCAGCTCATAGCTACCGTCGTTGCCGTCTCTTCTCCCTGCTCTCGATGTAAAATTGCTGATTTTTATCAATTTTTATGGGTGATAAAGTGCAGGATTTTATCATAATACTTTTTTTTCGTAGGACATCACAACTAAACGATGTCGACAGTTACAAAAGAGTGCGTCAGTAAGCCAGAAGATAAACTTTTCAACGCGGTTAGAATGAATAAATTTCGTCTGGTTCGATTACTGATCGAAGGGGGCGTTCATGTGGATAGCCGTAACAGTCATGAACAAACTCCTTTGTTGATCTTATCCTCGTCTTTGAGAAACGCATCCCATAGTCGTAGCGAAACTTATAGAAAGGTTTTTAAGTATCTTATTACTGCTGGAGCTGATGTAAATGCTGCTGACGCAAGTGGAAGAACACCATTGATATATTCTGTGATAACGCGGCTATCAATCTTCTATGATCTTCTCAACGCAGGCGCTGATCCCTGGTCGCAGGACCGCAGTGGTAAATGTGCTTTTGACTATGCAATTCAGCAAAAAGATCTGCATGCTGTTGAAAAAATGGTTGAATCATGTAAGAAAGCAAGATCGTATGTCGTGGGAGACACGCGTGGAACAAGAGGGCTCGATAAAGCAGAAGGTCAAGGTGACAGACGAGAGAAGACTAAGAACAAGCAGACGAAGAGATCAAAATCGCCGATCAAAAGTCGAAAGGAATTTTCAAAGTCGAGACAAATGTACAGCGCACCAAATTTAAGAGTTCTCCACAAGAGAGATCAAGATTCTTCCTTTGCTCATCCTAAACCTTCCAGTTTACCACACGATGCACCAAAGCATACCTTGAGTATTGATATGAATAGTAACGTAGAGTCGCCCAAACTGACCGCAAATCCTACTCCATCCAGCGACCTCGCTGATTTGCAAGAAAACATTCATCTCTGTGATTTATGCAAGACAGTTTTCAAGGTTGAGAGCGTGAGAAAGGAATTAAAATCGGAGATGAAAGTTAACGAGGAAAATCTGAAATTGTTAGAATATGATTTTTCTGGTCTTTTGTTTCGTCGTCGCAGTACGGGAAGTTTGCTTGGATCGACAAAGAGAAGAAACGGATCCTTTCGCAGAGAACAACACCTTGCATTAACAATGGATGATATGTTTTCAAATTCATCATTCGACCATTCTGACAAATCGAATGACGAAATGTTTGACGACTCCGAGACAAACCAGAATATGGAAGCTTCGAATGAATTGTTGGTCCCCGATCGTTTGCGATCAATGAGTCTACCTCCAGCTCATTCGTTTATCATCTCGAATGTTACCGACGGTAAAACAGAAAGTCCTTCTCGTTCACCCAGTTCTTCAAGAAAGGCGATTAGTATTGCCTTGGCATGGCCATCCTCCACCGCGAGTGGAAGTCACGAGTCATGTGACAATTCCGGAAAGACGAGAATTTCGATGATGCCATCATTGTGCCTGCAGTATTTCGAAGCATTACGTCATCATCAGTAGAAAACGTGACATCATCCTCTGATGGAGAACATTTCCCGAGTTCAATTGCGGCTACTTTTGATCGGGGGAAAATGTCTTGTGAGAACCAACGAGATGACTGTCAGTCACCAATTCCTACGATCATATTGACAGATTATGTTAGCAAGAGTTAGCTTATGTGATTTTACTTCATTTTTAGCTGTTTTACTCTCGCGTAAACTGACATTAGCTGATTTTACTATTGGGAAACTCCTAGCTGACGTCAAAAACATTTTACTTATTTTGCCATTGTTCTATTCTATTGTTCTCTCATTATCGTTCTCTCTCCTATACATAAATTATGCACTACATAAATTAACGATAACTTAAATAATTTGAATTAACTCAAATTCTGCTTGAAATAAAATGGCGGGAAGAAAAATTAGTTGCATTGCTGCAATGTCCAGCAAAAATAGAGGAATTGGAAAAGATGGAAAATTACCTTGGCGTTTAAAGTATGAAAATGATTGTCGATTGTTTTTTGTAGTGTTAATGACTTATATTGGATTATTGTAATTGTACGTATTTAGATCGGAGATGAAGTATTTTTCAAGAATTACAACGGATGTCAAGCATGAAGGTAGCTACATCTCTCCTTTACATTACTACATCTTTCCACAACCCCATCTTTCCTTCACATCCCTATCTTTCCTCTGCACCCTATTTCCTTCACAACGCTACATCTCTTCCCATACTTCTTCCTCTTATCGAAACCCTATCTTTCATGTCTAAATCATATCTTTTATGAAATTTTGAATCAAATTTTACTACTTCCTGTGATAATTGGTACCATATTATGGTTTGTATGCAGGAAAACAAAATGCAGTAATTATGGGTCGAAAGACTTGGGAAAGTATTCCTACAAAATATCGACCAATGGCAGGCCGATTGAATGTCATACTAAGCAAAACAATGAGGTAAACACAACAGCATATCTTGCTGGTTTTGGTTCTGTTATGTAAATTTTAATGGTACATCATGATTCATTTAGAAATCTATTGTTTTCATAATTACCGAACACAGAAAAATTTACTTATCAGGACCAAATTTGCATGCTGGCAATGCAATTGAGTATATAAAAAGGCATGATAACTTATCTCCTAATATTTTTGTGTGATTCAGTGAAGCTCCAGACAATGTTTTGCTCTATCCAGACTTGGCAACTGCATTAGATGCTTTATCTCAAGCTCCCTATGTGGAAAGCATAGAAAGTTTGTTTATTGTTGGAGGACATGGTGTTTATAAGGTAAACCATTGATTTCCTAGTAAGTGTTAGCCTGCTAGCCAATTAAGTATTTCTCACATATTAAGTTTTCACTTATATGTTGAACTTCCTGTCTGTATCTGTGGAGGGATTTTTCCCCTAGGCACTAGATTTCCCACATCATCCTACCCAGGGTAAAAAGTCAAGAAGTTCCAATGTGCATGCTAGGATGAGCATGTATCTGTGCTGAAAATTATCAGGAGGCTTGTGTCAGCAACCAAACTCTATCAATTGAATGGATTCGTATACAAGAGCTCTCCAGCTGAAAAATTCCACGTGTACCATAGTTAATTTGTCTGGGCTCCTGTGAGCACCTTCCTAGTTATATACATTATGTATACAATATGTAGTTATGGCCTGTTTTTTCATTGACTGCAGTGAGATAATTAGACTTTTTTCGCTTTCTTTCATAAGAGTTTCCACTAAGATTCAATGAAACAACATTAGATAATCTGTAAGGTGAATTGGGGACACAAATAGCAGCTCAACTTTATCTGTCATATTGAATTCTTTACATTAGGAATAGCTCATGTAGATGGTCATTGCCTGTACTATAAAACAGTAAAGTGATAGCATCACTTCATTCATTTTATTCCTCTCAGGAAGCAATGGTATCAGACAATCTTCATAGAATATACTTGACTGAAGTTCATATTGATGTAGAATGTGATGTATTTTATCGAATTTGACAAAGAAATTTTAAACTTGTAAAGTAAGTGTTATTAAGACAGTTCTTGGCATGAAACGTGAAAGGTCCCATGATATGTTAAAGGTACTAGATTTAGATTTTTTTTCATGCATTCCTGTAGTGATCCAACTGTTCCTTCTGAAATGCAAGAAGAAAATGGAGTCAAATTTCAGTATTTTGTATATGAAAAGAAAACCAAGAATGGTGAAGAATGAAAGTAAGATAGCATGTACGTGTGTGGAAGGTGTCTTAAAAACTTGCTAGTGAAAAGATGTATGGAAAGAACTATATGAGACATTTTGAATGTCAGAAAAAATTCTCTACTATGAAGTTAATATGATTATACCATGATAATGCCGGTCTTTTACCACACAATATTGAAAGTGGGGAAGATGAGGGAGGAGGTTTAAAAAACCAACACCCCCTCACTGTTATGTGACTATTCCAAAGGTGCAAAATCACTGAAAATCAATTTTCATCATTATTCCACGAAAATTCTTTGTCTTCGTAATCAAATGCATCTTTTTCTTTAACTTCCAAATCTTCTCCATATTGTATGGCATTATCAATTTGTACAAGCAAATGTTCAATTGACTCTTCCTCTGTCCTATTCAATGGTATAAACTGAACCATACTGAAGTTTTCAATGACATCAGCAAGGGCATTGTTTAGTTTTTCATGCTTTTTGTTCTGCCATGCTCCACTTTCATCCATTATGACTTTTGGATTTGGGTCAAGAAATCTACAAGGAATTAAAGAGTTTATTAAGCATACGAACTTAATGCATACGAACTTTGGGACTTGAAAAATATACTTAATAATAGTGTGTTGGAGACATGTATCGCTTGGTTAATCAAGTGTTTTTGGGACATGTGCCTGTTGGTTCATTAGGTGTGTTGAGAGGTGTATAGGTATTTGTTTAATCATGTGTTTACATGATGAAATGCATTTTTACTTTTGCTTCTTGAAGTTTTATACTTTTTTCAAATGTTTATCTCAAAGAACGGAGGTTTATACAGTTTCTATCATGAGAAAACAAGACTATAACCTTTCAATATTTTCTGCTTGGTCCTTGCTAAGCAGGTCCATCTTCGACATAACATTAATATGAGGTACCTCCAACTGCACCATAGCGGAAAGTGCTGCCAGTACACCAGAAAAAAACATGCTTGTGTTGACCATAAACTTTGAATCCACAAGAAACACGGCACACACCCTGATATCCCATTGTTGTAAAGTGTCAACAAACTGTCTCATTATCGGTATATGAGAGTAAAGCTCTATTTGACCTAGAAATAAGATAACATGAATTGTGGTGACAGGCTTAGAGTAATCAGACATCCCAATTGAGAGGTCTGTTTAAGAGGTTATCAACAATAAGAGGTAATTATGGATAGGCAGGGATACCTGGGCAATCAAAGATGAAATAATCCTCTTCAGTGTAACCTAACTGTTCCTCTAACCATTCAATGTTCTTGATCAAATATTCCATACAAAACACTAATCCACCATTGGGTCCAAGCTTTAGGTCATCTGCCTCCATGACATCTTCAAGTTGGACAAGTTCCCTAGTATCTACGTAAAGTGGATAGTCGAAATATTCCGCTGCGGGATCTAAATTAATCACGTGAACAACCCTTCCAATGTTCTCACAATGTCGAACTATGGTGTTGCAATACGTGGATTTTCCGCTTCCTGCAGGTCCTATCACAAGTTGAGCGTATCTCATGTTTTAAAAGCACAGCACCTAGACTGTTTTTTTAGGAAAAACGTAATTAGCATGAAACATAAGATAATTTGGTATTTCGCTCATCGGATGCCATCTTGAATGAATGTGGGGTCGATACTTCATGTCTCTTACATAATGTGTTCCAGAAAAGAGATTTATTCATTTTACATGCTTTTACTATTTATAAAATTATAGAATGCAAAATGACAACGAATTGTTTTACACAGTAAACAATGATGGAATAAATAGTGCTAAAATGTTATTTTTCATCAGTCATCCACCAAAAGAGAGCGAGCAAGATTTCTTGCCAGAGCGAGGCGAATCGGTTGAAATAGACCTAATTTATCTTGCTCTGAAATCTAGAAAAGGCAATAAAATAAGTAAGAATTGCCAGGATGGATTGTTTGTTGAGCAAATGGGAAAATAAATAACCTTGTCACTCCATGACGACTCCAAGCTACCTTTCTCCATCTCGTCATTAATTGTCGACTGTGTATTTCCAAGATAGTCCGCTGACCTAAAGGATAGTCTGAGCTCTTCCAAACACCGCATCAGCTCGTGGGTTTGAGAAGTTGTGAAAACGATCTGAAAGAACGAAATTTGACATAAATGCATCAACGACAAGGTACTATATTGTCATGATTCTCCTCCCAAACCTGGTCATGCTCCAAAAGGGGCAAGGCGTCTGTCAACAAAGACAACCAAATTCTAAAAAACAATACACTGTTCTCCATACGTTGCTTTCCATTATCTTTTGAATGTGAATTTTTGAGTTATTACCGTTTTGGAGCAAGTTGTGAGGTTAATAAAGACACCAAAAGGCCGGCAGCATCACTGAAATCTCCGTTGCCATACATTATATGAAATTCACGATATTTCCCTGATGATATAAAAAACATTTTACCTTAGCTGTGTACCAACTCACCCACCCCCACCCGGGAAACTGTCGTATACATATTGCTCGCTGTGTACTAACCCATCCCACCCCCACCCGGGAAACTGTCGTTCACATATTGCTCGCTGTGTACTAACCCATCCCACCCCACCCGGAAACTGTCGTTCACATATTGCTCGCTGTGTACTAACCTATCCCACCCCACCCGGGAAACTGTCGTTCACATATTGCCCTTTGGAATTGTCAATTTAAGGTGAACACTTCCCCCTTGTGTACGACACATTTATGGCTCAGAATAAGGACATTTTTAAGTATAACTGAGATATACACGGCAAGTTCGGTGTGATGAGTAAAATGATCTAAGGTTAACGAAGACATCGCTCCATAAGCCATAAAAATTAGCTCGTTTCAATTTGACAAAAACGACTGGCTGCCTCAGTTGATTAATGTAAGCGAGAGTCGTGTAGAAACGATGATTTTAAATCAATCTTAACGGATGTTTTAAAGCGAGCAGTACCGAGAAAGGTTAATTTGTCGCAAAGAAGCATTGACGATCCTAAATTATCGATGAGATCTAAACTTGGAAATTCTCCTTTGTCGAAATAATCGTCCATAAACCTATGAACAAAACAGGGATTACTTTGAATGCAGAAATTGTGCTTGGGGTGAAAAAAAAAAACGATTTACATACCTTTCTGCAATAAAGGAAGCGAATGCTGGATCCTAAATAGACATGATATCTTTATCATTTCTACTTGCAATGGTATTTTCTCTTACAATAATTCTGATGCTCCGGAAGAGTTTTTACCTTGGCTTTAATCGCCCATGATAAAGCTGATCCTAATCTGTGATTATGATATGCAGTCATGGCCATTTCTCTGCATATGCCTAAAGCTGAAGAAACAAAGACAGGTTCTCTATCGTTTTCAATACTTTATGTAATATCGCTCATGTGTCCACGAGGAGAGCTGCACCTTGTTTTGAAAAGTCATTTTTTTGACAAAGATGTAAAACTTTGAAAGCTTTTGTTTCCGTCTCTATTGGTATTCTCTCGATGTACTCTTCCAAGTAATGCCTGTTTCAAAAGAACGGACTTTTATACTCACTGCGCATGCGTTCTATCTACAACAAGCGCTCACCTTCCACTGGTTGGACAGCTTAGAAAGTATTCCGAAGCAACTTGCCAAAGACTACGAAGAGATATGTTATGAGAGTTGATTGGTGATTGGCTACTGTGTTGACTATTGATTGGGGATCGGCTACTGTGTTGACTATTGATTGGGGATCGGCTACTGTGTTGACTGTTGATTGGGGATCGGCTACTGTGTTGACTATTGATTGGTGATTGGCTACTGTGTTGACTATTGATTGGTGATTCGCTACTGTGTTGACTATTGATTGGTGATTCGCTACTGTGTTGACTATTGATTGGTGATTCGCTACTGTGTTGACTATTATAACTTCATTGTATAGTAATCACCTTTCGTGCGACATCAGACTTGACGCATATTCCAAGAGAAGAAATTCCCTCAAGTCAACTTGATACACACCTCTACACGAATAGTACTCTCGTTAAAAAATATCAGGGATGGATTTATGGGAGGGGTGCAGGGGGGTTCGCACCCCCTAGCCTTGGCTAGAAGTGTGCAAGGAGGGGAATTCCCCAACGAAATATCAATACATCAAGCAAGCAAAACAAATGTCAAACTACACATTTACCAGGGCTTAAGCCTAACCCAAAAAAAGTCAGACATGTGAATGACATAACGACACCCTCAAAGGAGCCACCAAATTCAAACTAGACTGACAAAACGACGTCTTATAAAAACTAGAGCACCCTCCCATAAAATCATCCTGGATCCACACTTAAACTAAATCTTCTAATTTACAAAGGACTTCGTTCTCTGAGCATTTCATCGTTGAGATGATGAAATTGAATCAATATAGTTAAAATAACTAAAGGTAATTATACGCACTCCGTCTAGCCTCAACTCGCAAGTGAAGAGTTACGTATAATCAACGCTTTGCTAAAACCATGAAAGTAAATGTTACGAGGATGCTCGGGGGATGTCGAAGGATTCTCTGTATTTGGCATGAAAACAAGTGGTATATTCTTACTGTGTTTGATGGTTATCCAGTTGATTACAGTGGTGAAATAAATCCACGATATGAGCAACGAACCACCAATTACCAAAACATTCGCTTCAAACACGATACACATCAATAATCGATTGAGAAGTCAAATGGAACGACCAAAAATTGAAAATTTATCGTGTTAACCCTACCTGCTTATCTTGATGACAGCATGAACATCAAACTCGATTGCTGCTAAGAGAATCATGTGCCACAGTTGAAGTGAATTCTTTCCTCCACAAAGATCGATACAAAACTACAAATGATAAAAATATGTCACAACTTATCTGATGACCAGGACAAGCAGACAATTTTAAGTAAAACAAAATAAAACGAATCCCGAAAACGGACATCTCGTTTTCTTGATATTCAAGATAATACAAGAGTTTGATGTCACTATTTGTCTGATGATGTCTTTGGAATAAAGACGAAATATTACACCATCTTTAGTTTCAAACTCTTGTATCATCTTGAATAACAAGAAAACGAGATGTCCGTTTTCGGAATTTGTTTTATTTTGTTTTACTTATCTGATGTTGCTGATTGCAAGGAACATTTTCCTCTCTGGAAATCCCGTCCAGAAATCTTGAACTTATTTGAACTTATCACAACTAACGATATATCTGACTCAGGGGTGGAAAAAGTTTTTTTTCTTTCTGGGAACCACGGCCAAATGCTAAAAATGTTCTGTGAAATTCGATTGTTGAAATCACCAAAATAACAAAAATATGAATCATGTTTAATTATTAACTATCAATTATGACGTTAAATAAACCGATTTAGAAATGTTGTAATGGTTCCTGCCGATTGATTTTCTGCCAAAATCTCAACTCTATAAGATTTCTGGAAACTACGTTCCCAAGTTCCGATACTTTTTCCAGCCCTGATCTGACATGATTCTTTCCTACTACCTCATTGAAATGGTGGAATGCTTGCTCGCTCGAACATGCAATATACATTCCTAAAACAGGGTAGAATCAAAAATACCTTTGTATGATATTGTAGCTCGTACGATTTGATGTTAGGGTTAGAGTACAGGAGCTTTGCAACCATCAATTCATACCAAGATAGATCCTCACAAATGCCTCTATACAATAGAAAAAAGTGCGTTTAAATCTAACAAAAATACCGCGCAGATGGTATGACTACATTCCTTACTTTACTTCAACAAATGCCTTGTTATCTCCGCAAAGAATCTTAAAAGCAATTTGGAAAAAAGGGTTTTTGCTAAGAATGATGACGCAATGGTTAATTCAACTATATGTACCCGTGTGTACCTATGTAATCAATGGTTGATTCGACTATATGTATCCGTGTGTACCTGTGCAATCAATTGTAATTGTGGATAAGACGCCAAATCACCAAAAGAACATTTACTCTGGCATTCCTGCCTCCAATAGTTCCACTTCATCGCAAACTCAGAATGGCCAACGAATGACTGAAAATAGGCATTTCAGATATTGATGCTCATAATTCTGAGTGATTTAACAGAAAACTTGATTAGATTTTATTGATGTTGTTATTCAGGCACCTTAAACGATGGCATTTTCTTTAAGAGATCATCCACTATCGCAAATTCCTGAAAAAATAATTCGACCCGTGTTCATTTCCTATCAATTTAAGCACGAGCAAAAAAAAAGATTTCGGCTATTAATAAAATAGAGACTTTGTCGTGGTGACTAATCTGAAAATCGGTATTGCAATCTCTACCATTCACCATGGTATTTGCAATCTCTACCATTCGCCATGGTATTTGCAATCTTTACCATTCACCATGGTAATTGCAATCTTTACCATTCACCATGGTATTTGCAATCTCTACCATTCACCATGGTATTTGCAATCTCTACCATTCACCATGGTAATTGCAATCTCTACCATTCACTATGGTATTTGCAATCTCTACCATTCACCATGGTATTTGCAATCTTTACCATTCACCATGGTATTTGCAATCTCTACCATTCGCCATGGTATTTGCAATCTTTACCATTCACCATGGTATTTGCAATCTCTACCATTCGCCATGGTATTTGCAATCTTTACCATTCACCATGGTAATTGCAATCTTTACCATTCACCATGGTATTTGCAATCTCTACCATTCACCATGGTATTTGCAATCTCTACCATTCACCATGGTAATTGCATCTCTACCATTCACTATGGTATTTGCAATCTCTACCATTCGCCATGGTATTTGCAATCTTTACCATTCACCATGGTATTTGCAATCTCTACCATTCGCCATGGTATTTGCAATCTTTACCATTCACCATGGTATTTGCAACTCTACCATTCACCATGGTATTTGCAATCTTTACCATTCACCATGGTATTTGCAATCTCTACCATTCGCCATGGTATTTGCAATCTCTACCATTCGCCATGGTGTTTGCAATCTTTACCATTCACCATGGTATTTGCAATCTCTACCATTCACCATGGTATTTGCAATCTTTACCATTCACCATGGTATTTGCAATCTCTACCATTCGCCATGGTATTTGCAATCTCTACCATTCACCACGGTAATTGCAATCTTTACCATTCACCATGGTATTTGCAATCTTTACCATTCACCATGGTAATTGCAATCTCTACCATTCACCATGGTAATTGCAATCTTTACCATTCGCCATGGTATTTGCAATCTTTAAAACGATTTCGGCTATTTTAATTTCATCTTCACGGTTAAGTTACGCGATCAATTTTTCCCTTCCCTCGCAAAAAGAGAAAGTTAAATATATATTTTCGAAAGACTACGAACATCTTGTCCATCTGGATTTCTGTCGTGATGTTGTGATAACAATTCTCTTGCTTCTTTTATGCGTCCTTGAAACAGTAAATAATAAATCTAGAAGAGAAAGAAATTTTTTTCTGCCTTGACTTTGCCTGTTTTCATTACGTTTACGTAAATAACAATGAATATTTAGTCAACATACGGCCCGCCAATAATTGTGACATTCTGATGGGTTTGCTGATTCAGCAACTTCCCTCGTGACGTTGTCAGCCGTATGACAGTGCCATTTTACCCAATCAAGTAAATGTTGCAATACAACACCGCCTAAATAGTGAATCAGTTAATATCTGAAGCACATGAAAAAAGGATTAGCAAAGGGACGCGTAGTGACCTGGTAATTTTTCAATCAACAAGATTTCACATAGATGCCAGACCAGTTCAATAAAACTTAGCAGTTGTATCTATAAAATATGTTATTAGCAATCGTGTTTTGCAATTAAATTACTTGTATAAAATGATTGGATGGATTGGTTTTCTTCCTACAAAATAATTGGATGGATTGGTTTCTTTCCTATAAAATGATTGGATGGATTGGTTTTGTTCTTACAAAATGATTGGATGGAGAGGTTTGTTTTCTATAAAATAATTTGATGGATAGGTTTCTTTCCTACAAAATGATTGCATGGATTGGTTTCTTTCCTACAAAATGATTGGATGGATTGGTTTCATTCCTACAAAATGATTGGATGGATTGGTTTCATTCCTACAAAATGATTGGATGGATTGGTTTCATTCCTACAAAATGATTGGATGGATTGGTTTCATTCCTACAAAATGATTGGATGGATTGGTTTCATTCCTACAAAATGATTGGATGGATTGGTTTTGTTCCTATGAAATGTATGTCAAAGGAAAACATCAAACCTCTTCAGCATGTTCATACCATTACTAGTGCAAGTGAATAGTCCTATATCTTTGGTGTTTTCCTAAGCAACTATAATGTTGCTGTGCATTTGTGGAAATCCCTCCCTCCTCCCTTCATTACCTGGTCATATTCATCATTGTCTGTCATGGCATTTGGATCATCTTGTTTAAATCCAAGTAAGCAAGCTCTCAAGACTGCTCGATATCTGCGGCTGAATGTTACCAGGCTGAGGGACGACAATATACTTATTATCAATTGCTGGAAGAACTGAATCCATGAATTATACTGTCAGGAATTCTACCTTGCATTTTTTGTTTGTGAAGGAGCTTTGTCAAGTTGTTGCAAGTCCAGAAATATAGCTAGATCAGATAGATGAGATCTGAGGTATTGTGAAACCTAAACTGCGTATGAATGAAAAAGGTATCATGTACCATAAGTCTCGTTGATTAATCTTCTTGTTGTTTTGTTTTGCAAGTCAGCGTCCATTCTCATTTGGTAGATTGTGTTTGAAGATGGAGATGCATTTAAACGTTCATATTCCACTAAAGATATGAATTTCATGCTACATCATTGGACTCAAAGAAAATAAAAAGGCAATTAAACATTTGAACTATTCGTACAATATGCTACAACCTATGTGTCAAGTATGAACACAACATTAAACATAATCAGCAATTCACTTTTTCAAAATTGCATGTTACATAAAGATATCGTTCCAGTCCAGTACATTGTACAATTAGGAAATAACTACAATACATACAAAATAATGAGCTGCATAGCTTGTGTCAATGAGATTGCAAGAAAGAGTAACAGAAAAGCTGTAACTTACATTTAGGCTGTCCAGCAAAGGCCCAAATAGAATTTTCACCTCCCCAAGAGGCGTAAACATTTCCAACAAGTGGTATAAAGGTTGGCTGGCAACGATCAAACAAACGTATTTCAAGACACGACACACACACAAACATACACACGTGTTTCGTATTCATTTTAATATGTTTCGCCTAATGAACTTACCCGACTGACAATGTCTAATTCTTCCATAGTCTGTCATTCAAATGTTCAACAGGTTGACAGAGGAAATGATAATTTCCATAAAATAGTTCACTCCTTCGTCAACGCCATATTTGAATTTTATATCTTACAAAATTTAGTTCAACTTGATCCCATCTACCATGATGATATTCGGATACACTTCGGACTGTCAAAAAATTCAAGTGCAAAGTATCAAAGTCCACAAAAATGATTTCAATATTTCTTCCTTCAAAGGAATTGCCTTGCTTCATGGTTGGTCAGTTTTTCTCATACTGTTATTTCATTGGCTAACGGCTAATTGTTGATGCATTTTTTCAATTTTACTTTTCTTGCCGACCGTACGCAATATGTCTTAATTTTACAGACCCTTGAAATTACAGTTATTTTTGAACAAATATGGCTGAAGCTCGTCTCGCCGTATCAAAAATTAAAGTTGATTATCATGCTGTAGGAACCAGTAAAAGTGAAGCAGAAACTGAGTTTTTTACGTCTTTTTACAAGTCGACAAAGCAGTGTTTTCGTCGCACAAGGTATGTAAACATATGTCTGTTACTTAGTTCGTGTTCATGTTACTTCTTTCTTGCCGCTATCATTTATTTAATACGGCATGACAAATATGAATCGGTAAGTCAAATCTGACAAATGGAAAAATTGATTTATGTTCCATCAGTTGTTATATAACAAACATTTTAGACAACAAAAGAAATTTGCAGAATATATTAAATCTTTTTGTGATTCTTGTGGACAGAAACGCCTACACGACACCCAACCATGTCCAATGTTGCATAACATATGTCAAAGTCCAAACTTGATCACAAATGCTAACCTACGTGACCTGATGCTTATAGTGAAGGACAATCGCGTTTCTTGACCATAAAATTTCACCTGCCATCATGTACGTACGCGCTTTTTACGGTATTTTTTGACTTATTGAATTTTTCTTTTCCAGATCACAAATTTTGAACGGCCTATGGCCAACAACTCCTAGTAATCTTCTTCTGACATGGGCGGTTGTGGGATTCTTGATGTATTTGGAAAATATTTATTTAAAACCAATCACAAGCAGGCTGTTTCTTATTGGGAATTTTCTTCACATTAATCATTATCATTTATATCTTCGGATTTTGGCCATCTCGTTTATAACGGCTGCTGGATTCTTTATCGTTCTTCTTTATGCAAGGCAATGGTCTTTGAGAATACTGCTGTCATACAGAGGATGGATGTGTTAGTAGTGTTGATTGATTATTTGATTCATCATGACTTGTATTGTTTCACTTTTCTACTGTTCACAATGGTGTTGACTGTTGTTGTAATGACTGTGAGCATTGATGTTAAAGTAGGAATTTTCTTGTGACTTATCTGACAATATCCCACAGCATTGAGAGTTGACACAGTTGTACAAGTGTGCATAAGTGACTCATTTCTCCATGAGTAGCTTTAGATTATGTCAATTTTTGCGTGGCTTGCAGGAACAAATTTCTCTGGATCGAATGTTTATTTTGCAGTTGTTAAAAATCTCACTGTTCCAAGGCTCATATACTTTCGCTTTTCTTACAGATGAGAATCCTCGTAGCCAAAGTTACAAGACATTAATATGGGGTTTGTTTGCATTACCATTGGTGGTGCCCATCCTCGATTGTACAGTTATCAAAACAGCTTGCACGCATGCCTGTGCCAAATTTGCATGGCACATGTCAGGGATACCTCAAGTCAGTCAAACATATACTTCAGGACAATGAGTATGAAGAGATGAAGAAACTGGCTGTGGTATGCAGTTTCACGACTTGGATCAATAGTTAATTGCAAATTAGCTTGTCTTTTTCAATATTGTATAAAAATATGGCTGTATTAATCTGTTAATGGCTAAATTGTTATGGGTTGATTCGATGAAACAACATTTTATTTGTAAGCTTGAGGTCATTTTTTCATTTCGAACTTGTGGGTTTTTGTGACATTTACAAGTTACACCAGGAAGTGCTAAATCAACTTTGCAATTTTATACAAATTGCCTTGCTAAATTGTGAAATGTGAATTCTGACCCTGTGTGATTATTTGTAATTATTTTTAGAATTTCGAGTCCAATCTTGGTCCAAAGTTGCAGTTTATACTTCAACTACGATCATGGTTCAAGTCAAATTATTACACGGACTGGTGGTATGACAGAGAACGTATTACCTCACTTGAATGTGTTGAGAAACCTGCGCATTGCGTAGCATGATAAAGCTTTGAATTTTATTTACTTACAGGGAGAAATATGTTTATCTAATGAGCCGTGACTCAATTGCCATCAACAGTAACTATTATTGCATTGATCATGCGTTTTGGAAGCCAACAGGAGTTCAAACAGCAAGGTGAAATTAATATATACCTAGTTTTGTTGTTTGATGAAACACTTTGATTGATGGAAAGTCATTTTTATCTTAGTTACAACTCATAGAAGTTAGAGGCTTACAGCTATTGTCTGTCAAAATGTTTTAATGCTCCCAATTCTGATAATTTACAATGAGTTCATGAAGGTGTGCCTTTCCCTACCCCCCTCATTGAAAGCTCTGCATGTTCCGGCATAATTACTCTAAAATTTCTTATTTCAGAGCTGCTGTATTTACAGCTCTTCTTTACGAGTACTACTGTCATATTGAAAATGAGGAATTGGAACCTTTGAGCATAAGGAAGACCATACCTCTATGTATGGATCAATACAAGAGAACATTTAAGACGAGTAGGTAAGAAGAAGCACTATATGTTCTTGTAAAACTAAAGATCAAATTTCTTAAAAACAGTGATGTAATAATTTACCATCTATCAAATTTATGTGAATAGCAAATATATGCACAAATTGGTATGCAGATAAACACAAAGTCAAGCTGATTTCATGCGATTATTGAAGCAATATTTCTTGCAGCTTCTGTTTAATTGTTTTTTTCCCAAAGAATTAATCACAAATAGTTGCATAGCCATGTCACCAGTTTTAGTTTAGTAATGTTGTGTAAACTCAGGGCCTAAAGAAAAATTACCATAGCAGGCGTAGCTATATAATTAAGCAGACTGTCTATGCCACGAAAATTACAGAAAGCAAACGTCAATCGATATTAGCTGTTTCCTTTAACTTAACCTATGAAACTGTTTTTCTAATCAACAGTAAAAATGTCCTTCAATTTTAAGAATCCCGGGAAAAGAAGTTGATGTTATTGCTCATTATCATCATTCCTTTAATGAGGTTGGTTTTATGCAGTGCATATTGAAGCTTTAGCACACTCACTTGTGATGAAATATCTTTATATTTAGCACATCGTCGTGTTCTGTAATGGTAATATGTATCAAGTGGACGTATCAGATGACCACGGAACGCCTGCCTCATTATTGGATCTTGAAAAGCAATATGAATGGATCAAGCATGATGCATACCAGTCTAAAAGTATGAAATTTAGAGGGTGGCAATTTCTTCATAGTACCCCCTTCGTTAGTGACAAGGAAACATTTGCTAAACCAGTTATTTCCTGTGGTACCACCACCTTATAATGTTGTATAAAAATTTTACAGCAAAATATGTTACCCATGCCTTGGTGAGATCAGTGAGATGCTTACCTTAAAAGATCTGCTTAGTGTTATGTTCATAATTTATTACCAGGATGTTGCTGGGGTTTTACCAAGGTGTTACCAATTTATTACTAGGGTGTTACGAAGGTGTTACCAGGGTGTTACCAATATGTTACTAGGGTTTTACCAGGGTGTTACCAAGGTGTTACCAGAGTGTTACGAATGTGTTACTAGGGTTTTACCAGGGTGTTACCAGAGTGTTACCGATATGTTACTAGGGTGCTACCAGGGTGTTACCAATGTGTTACCAGGGTGTTATCAATGTGTTGCTAGGGTTTTACTAGGGTGTTACCAATGTGTTACCAGGGTGTTACCAATGTGTTACCAGGGTGTTACCAATGTGTTACTAGGGTTTTACCAAGGTGTTACACACCAGTGTTTACTCTGGGAAAGATCATGACAGGTGTTTTGCACTTTTCAATGGTACTTTTTTTGCTGTTAGCTACTAAAGAGCAACCTGTTGGATGTATACCAGCATTGACAAGTCTACCACGTACAGAATGGTACAATATTCGACAAGAACATTTCTCAGATGGTATCAATAAGGATTCTTTGGATATTATTGATCACGCTTTATTTATTGTAAGTCCCGTCTGACCTTATATCGTGTTGTACTGTCATCATGCCTGCTGCTTTTTGTTATGAAGCACCGTGTATAGTCTTTTTTTCTTTTATACTGTCCTCTCTTGTTTTGTACAGTCCTCTCTTTCTTATAAACAGTCCTTTCTTTTATACTGTCCTTCCTTTCTTTTATACACCCTCATTATTCTCTACTTTTACCATCGTTGCTTCACTAGTCTCTGCTTTTAACAAACGTTGCCTCGCCATTCTCTACTTTTACGAGGGTGGGCATGAGCCTCCCAAATAGTTTTGAAAGATTTAAAATCTTGTGCCAAATCTCTCAAATCACACCTTCATAACATAACTGTTACGTCAAATAATGACCAATCGATAGACTTCTGTACTGTACATGTACCAGCGAACGCATTTTGTGTGTGTAGGATTTTCTGTGCGTAGGAATCCTTAAATTAAATTTATTGAGATCATATTTTAGAGGTATACGTATAAGTTTGCCTCGGGATATCCCTAGAAATCTTATGCCTTGAGGACGACCCACCCCACCCCCCTCACTATATGTTATATAGTGTCCGCCATTGTTTAAGGTCCTCATTCCTGTTGTATACACTCCTTGGGGGATACCCCATCAAGTTCACTTTGTGTAGCTGTAATATAAATTTTTAGTAATTGTGCCACCAACAAAGTACTGTTTGGAAAACATAACTCGCTCCTCTCGTTTGTTATACGAAGTTTGATCAACGAAAGCTTTCCTTGTGAATATCTTTCCTTTCAACAGGTTGTGTTGGATGAACATGAAATACCTGACATCAGCGAGCGTTCCAAATACCTTCTTCACGGTGATGGAAAATCGTTTTGGTTCGATAAAAGTTTCTCAGTTGTTGTATTTGCGGACGGTAAACTTGGTATGAATGCAGAACACTCGTGGGCTGATGCTCCTGTCATAGGACATTTACTGGAGTACACGATCACTGAAGAGTTAGTGTCATATATTATCATAGTTGTAGTCTTTACATGTATGTAGATGTAGAGCGTCCAGTTTAGCATAGTCCTGAGAAGGACTGTTGTTGTGATGTTGACTGACGTTTCGACAACCTTAGCAGTAGTCATACTTACCGGACTCTACTAATCTGGACGATATACATCCACAAACATGTAACGATACTCCTGGGTTCAAACCATTTACTATATACTTGTAGTCTGTCGATATACTCTTAGAATGGATCTGTGGATCCTTATGAATATTGACAAGGCGGAGTATAAATCGATCACCGAAGACTTAGAAAAATCCCCTCATAATTAAAGTCAATTTCATAACCCCATATATTTCTAAAGAAGACCTGTAATTTGGCTGCGAACGTACAAGGTTATCATATTTTGAAACTGTCGTTTCGTTTTCAATTTCCTAGGTTCTTATACCGTACATACAACGATAAAGGTAGATGCAAGCCGTTCGGTAAAGTCCACAATTCCAATGGCCAATCAACACATCCTATGAAGTTGTACTTTGATGTGACGCAGAAACTTGCATCCCATATTGAAAATGCTGTCACACGAGCGAAGAAGGTATATCTATGGTTGTATCCTCTTTATGTATGGCTTTATCCTTTATATCTATGGTTGTATCCTCTTTATGTATGGCTTTATCCTTTATATCTATGTCTGTATCCTCTTTATGTATGGCTTTATCCTTTATATCTATGGTTGTATCCTCTTTATGTATGGCTTTATCTTTTATATCTATGGTTGTATCCTCTTTATGTATATCTGTATCCTCTATATGTATATCTGTATCCTCTATATGTATGTCTGTATCCTCTTTATGTATGGCTTTATCTTTTATATCTATGGTTGTATCCTCTATATGTATGGCTTTATCTTTTATATCTATGTCTGTATCCTCTTTATGTATGGCTTTATCTTTTATATCTATGGTTGTATCCTCTATATGTATGGCTTTATCTTTTATATCTATGTCTGTATCCTCTTTATGTATGGCTTTATCTTTTATATCTATGGTTGTATCCTCTATATGTATATCTGCATCCTCTATATGTATGTCCATATCCTCTATATGTAAGTTTGTATCCTCTATATATATGTTTGTATCCTCTTTATGTATGTCTGTACCTCTATATGTATGTCTGTAACCTCTATGTATGTCTGTATCCTCTATATATATGTCTGTATCCTCTATATGTATGTGTGCATCCTCTATATCTATGTCTGTATCCGCAATATCTATGTCTGTATTCCCAATATCTATGTCTGTTATCCTCAATGTATGTCTGTATCCTTTATATATATATATATATGTCTTTATCCTCTATATTTATGTCTGTATCCCCAATAACTATGTCTGTATCCCCAATATCTATGTCTGTATCTCCACTATCTATGTCTGTTATCCTCTATATCTATGTCTGTATCCTCTATATCTATGTCTGTATCCCCAATATCTATGTCTGTATCCCTACATCTATGTCTGTATCCCCAATATCTATGTCTGTATCCCCAATATCTATGTCTGTATCCCCAATATCTATGTCTGTATCCTCGTCGACTATCTTCCCTTTCAGAATAACGATGATCTACAGTTGAAGCTTTTGAGTATGGATGATGTTGGTAAAGGTTTCATAAAAAAATGTAAAATGAGTCCTGATGCTTTCATTCAAGCAGCTTTACAACTTGCTTACTATCGCGATAGTGGCGGTGTTCTTCCGCTTACGTATGAAGCTTCCATGACAAGATTATATTTGCATGGACGGACGGAAACTGTACGATCGTTAACCGACGAGTCACGAGCTTTTGTTTTGTAAGTTTGCATGCATTCTGTATCTTATATCATATAATGTATCGTGGAGTTGGATCCAGGCATTTGATTGTATGGTAGGTGTTGACTAGGGATTTGATTGTATCGTTTGTGTGGACCGGGGGTTTTGATTGTATTGTAAGTGTGGACCGGGAGGTTTGATTGTATCGTAGGTGTGGACTGGGGGCGGTTTGATTGTATTGTAGGGGTGGACTGGGGTTTGATTGTATCGTAGGTGTAGACTGGGGCAGTTTGATTGTATTGTAGATGTAGACTGGGGGTTTGATTGTATGGTAGGTGTGGACTGGGGGTTTGATTGTATGATAGTTGTGGACTGGTGGCTGATTGTATCGTAGGGTTAGACCCTGGGTTGTGTTGCCTCACAAATGCATGAGTGTAGAAATGAAGTTCCTCTGAGTACGTACGTGCATACGTTATAACTGCAAACATTCTGCTTGAAGAGAGGCCTGAATAAGAAAGGCAATATGTGCTTGTATGTTTAGTTGACAGAAACACACGTTGCTTACCATGTTACCGCAGTGTGCTTTAATAAAAAATAGACACGTGATTGATTTATCTACAATTATTGACATACGTAGAGCTATGGAAGACCCAGATGTTCCACCTGAACAGAAAATATGTCTTCTTCGTGAATCTGTGAAACGCCATCAGGTATGTTGCATAGTACACCCTTACAAAATACCATTTCTTGAACGATATTTTCTGTTCATTTGATGTCATGAATTTCTTTAAATCCATTGCAGGTGTTGTATAAAGACTGCATGAATGGAAAAGGAATTGATCGTCATTTGTTTTCACTCTATGTGGTAGCCAAAGGACAGGGTCATGTAAGTGTTTAATACTGTGGTATTCTTCATGTTTTTCTTCGTGTAACCACGTATCCTGTTATGCACTTATCTAAATGTTGACCACGGAATGGTGTTCTTAATGTTAACCTTAGTATAAGTACCTACATGTCCTGTGATGTACTTGTGTAGGTAGTGATCACAGCATGTGGTATTGTAAATGTTTACCTCATCTCTTAGACATACTTTTGTAGGAATGGTGTTCTTAATGTTAACCTTAATATAAGTACCTACATGTCCTGTGATGTACTTGTGTAGGCAGTGATCACAGCATGTGGTAATGTAAATGTTTACCTCATCTCTTAGACATTCTTTTGTAGGAATGTGAATTTCTTAAGCGTGCGCTAACTTTACCTTGGACACTATCAACAAGTCAACAACCACAACAGCAAATGTTCAGACTTCCTGGTTACACTGTGAATGATCCTGCTTTTCGAGACATGGTGAGGCCTGGCATTTTGTATTTAAAAGAAACATGGCATGTGAACTATTTGATGATTATGTTGTAGATTTGCCCAGGTGGTGGATTTGGTCCTGTGGTGGATGATGGTTATGGTGTGTCTTACATGGTTCCTGATGACAATTATTTCTTTTTCCACATTTCTTCCAAAAGATCATCATCGAAAACTGATTCAGAGAGGTTCATGGATCATGTAGTGAAAAGTCTCCATGACATGAAGGCAATGTTTCTTGAAGTGGAAGGAAAAGGAAAAGGAGCCAAGAAAAAAGACCAATGAATGTTGCACGGTAACATGGTTTCAATCATGAAATCATATTTATGTTCTTAGTACTTGACCTTTGGAATGATTAGGTTATTAAAGTTAAATAAAGGTAATTTTGTAAAATTTCAAGGTGTGTTATTTTTATATGTAAATGCGTTTTTTTACACAGATGTTAATGTTGTACCATTTTAGTTATGCTGTGTAACTATTTAACATGTTCAGGAAAAATTGTATTTTATGATCTGTACATTCAAACTTTTTCAGCATTTTTATCTCATTTGTACAGTAATGAGGATGTAATAAATATTTATTACTCAAAGACTTTGTCATTTCATTCGAGTGAACGCCAAATCTTCAAGCTCTTAAGCTATGGGAACTTTAACACAACATTCAGTCCCGGGGTATTTAGGTAAATCCAATTGATATTTGTCTTGCAGAACTTCTGGCACAAATCTTCCACCAACAAAGTGATGTTGTCCACAAAAGAGCTTTGCACAAAGCTTTGGAGCAGTAAGAGAAATCAAAAAATCCGGTTGTAATCCATCTGGTGCTCCTTTTTCCACATCCCAGCCTACAAGAAAATAGACAGTGTAAAATTGAATAGTCTATTTTCAGAGTGTTGCATCCTGAAGCTAATGCTTTCACAATAAATTTTTGGAAAATTCAATGTCTGTTGTCTTTACCTAACCAAAAGTATTTCTTTATTACCTGAAGGCACATCAACTGAACATAAAGGAATTTTGACACTTTTTAATGAATCTATTATAGCACCAAATGGCTCACGAATATTCCCTTTAAAACTAAACCCAAATATGGCATCCACTATAAATGTGTAGCTGTCATCAATGTCTTTGCAAGAAGGGAGCACATCAACAAATGGAATATTCATCAGAGTACATTGAGTGACAAGGTTATTGAACAGGTCTTTGTTTGGTCTTTTGGATAAAAATAAAAGGAGTATAACCCTAAAATAAAAATTTGAAGTAAGTGTTGTATATCTACAATGAAAATACAATATTATCTCGACCCCTTGATGAATAAGTGTTCAATATCCACATCCCCACGATGTCATATAGATAAATTCAAGCATGAACTTACAAACATTTTCAAATGCCTAGCAGCAACTAAACCGTCTCCTCCGTTATTTCCAGGTCCGCAGCACACCAGTACATTGTTCGATTGTTTTTCGCACAAGGGATATACTTTAGCCAGGGCAACGGCGACACTGAGTCCAGCCAACTCCATGAGTTGATCAACACTAAAAGCGAACTTTGTAAACAATTCTTGATCGATGTTCTGAGCTTCTTCCTGAGTAAGGTACTTCATTGTTATTGTTCTCCTCAATTGAAATCCAAAAACGCAACCAAGAGAGCTTTTTCTTGCGAGAAACAACCGCAAAGACATACAAACAGTAGAGCAATAGTACTTTGCTTAGGATCCTACGGAACTGAATTTACCTACCTCCGACATGTTTACCCTCAGGAGTATGCCCCAAGTGGTATGCCCCCTATGGTACAATCCCCGCTACAGGATGAAGTACAATTATAGCCTCCGATGGATAAATAAATGAAAATTTGAAGACAGACGAGTTTAATATACAAACTTCAAACAATTATGAATCAAAGTCATTGGGTAATTTCTTTTTTCATTTAACATATTCTGGGTTCAGTTTTTTAGATTTTAGTTCTTATAGATGACTTACTTTGTTTACGTTTTGCAAATTAACCCAAGCCAAGAGATTTTGCACTCGACCAAATCTGCTTGCCAGCAAAAGGCAAGCATCTTCCTTGATTTCCTCCCATTTATTAGTCTCGTTCTTACTTATTTATTGAAGAAAAAGCCAAAGGACGTCGAAGGAGAGATGATTTGGAAAAACGGTTTGAGCTGGAGAGATGTTTATTTTCAGGTTCATTCTATTGATCTTTATTTGTTTATTATTTGTAAATGTTTTTGAAAGAATTGCCGTGTCTTTGTCTGTGTAGACGTCTGGTCGTTCAATGTATCTGTATCCAAAAAGAAGGGGAATTAAACAAGTTCTGTTTGAAATACCATTTATAAAGGTATGAAATATTAAGTACTTTGAATGAGCGAAATATCACTTGTTGTTATTGTTGTTGATGTTGTTGTTCTTGTTGTTATTGCTGTTGATGTTGTTGTTGTAAATGATGTTGTTGTTGTTGTTGTTGTTGTTGTTCAGGAGCTTTTTCTTTTAGTGCCTATATTAGGGTCTGGAATTAACTTCATTAGATAATCAAATCAATTTTAAAAACATTTGCAATATATTTGATAAATCAACATTTCATCTTCATATGTTTATGCAGTTTTTGGTCCTGCACATAGATGACTTTGTGGCAAATGTGACATAAAAATGAATTTCTACTATTTAAACATTTTCTATGATAATTACCTAAAACTGTACACCGATGTGCGGCATCTTAAGTTTCTAGTGCAACTGTTTAAGAAGATTCTGTATAACAGCCTTATTCAGTATAACAAAAGCTACATCTTCAATGCATGTGCTTTCCTTTTTACATCATATCTGGTGGGCAGTAACCAACTTCTTGGTTACAAAAACCTATAAGGAGTTACTTCCCTGAGCTAATATACGTAGGCAGTTTTTAGGCACTTGTGTATTTCCTTGTTCTTTAGATAGATGAAATCATTAAAGGTACCAAAGGGTTTTCAAAAAACACTTTCAGAATAGTATTGATATCTGGTGCAATTGAACAATTCAAATTTCCAGCTAACGTGGTAAATCATTTATCTTATGTGAGCAATTTTACCCTCATCATATTTTGACCTAACATTTTATTCTTACAAGGAACAAACAACAATTCATCAATGGATTGGAAATTTGGCGATGCTGTGGCTTTTGAAAGATAAGGAGCTACTGGAGTCGCTAAATCTGAACGCATAGAAAGGTATGTGTTATTTTTGTTAAGCGTTTGTAATCTTTCTGAAAACACCAGTATTATATTTTTTGTCTTTATTACTTGTGTTTTAAATCATAGGTAACCCTCGAAGGCCATAATGGAAGTTCTAAAAGGTACTTCATTTAATCACCATGTACTTTTTTAATTCATATTTGGACTTAAGGCTTTCATTTGCAAGATGATCACAATGATCCACATTTAGCCTTCATTATCCACCTCAGTTTTAACCATTCAATCTTCAACTACAATTTTTCAATAAATATGCTACATAGTGGTTTAACCATTCAATCTTCAACTACAATTTTTCAATAAATATGCTACATAGTGTATTTCTTGATTCTATGTTTCAGTAGCGATGAGAAAAAGCATCGTGTTTTTTTCACTTTATGGAATGGCGAGATGATAGGTTTACTTGTACATCCTACATGGACTTTTACTGATGTCTATTCACATCTTTTTGCTTTTACCTGTAAACCTGGTACCTGCTCCCTGTGCCAATTGTAATCAATTGTGCACCCTCTGGGCAGTGGATATTGCTGGCTCAGGTGTGTTTTCAATATTTGATTTCTTCAAATTTTCAAAGCATCAAAGTACCAAAATATAGTTTTTTTTAATTTAGCAAGGCATGTACACAAAGATGAGTTACTTGTACAGTTAGAAAAATCAGGGCATTCCTTATTCTTAATGGAACATCAACATAAGGTTAGTTGTTGTGTAATTACCATCTAAAGCAGGGTGGGCAACTTCTCCAGTCGGGTGGGCAACTTCTCCAGTCGGCTGGCCAGATTTAGGAAAATGAAGTTATTGGTGGGCCGGATTATTACATGAATAACATTCAATATCTTAATCACAGATATAGACGGATACAGTCGGCGGGCCAGTCAAAATTCCTTCAGGGGCCGGACCCGGCCCGCAGGCCGTATGTTGCCCACCCCCGATCTAAATTGTCAATGTCTACTTGAATTCCGTCTTCCAAGACTTTTGTTATCATATTTTTAGTTGCTGGTTGTACATTTTGGGGACTATTCTTATGAAGCTCTGACTACTCCATCTGAAATCACAGCTAAAGAGGTTTTGACAGTTTTATTAAAATTTTGCACTTCATTTTCAACTGCATATTATGTAAAGTAAAAAATGTGAGCCAGAAACCAAATTTATAAGCCAGATCCCTATATTCAACGAATTCCCTTTTTTAGATTTTAAAAATGGACGAAGTTTCCAGCAAGTTACGAAAATTAAGTTGCTTTGATCCTAGCTTGTTTCTTTGCTATGACAATGGAAAAGGTTTTAAAATGCGACTACTTTGTCGGCCATTTAACCACGTGATTGATATAATTTGCGATACCACGTGATTGATATAATTTAATGTGTGTGTGATATCTTTTATAGAAGTTCAGTTTTGTATGAACGATAATCCTCTGAACTATACGGAACATGGTAAATAGATGTCTGTGAATTTATCTCTCAATTTGTTTAATTGACGTACAAGCTCTGGACAGTGGCTCGGAGCGCACATTAGGAAGTGGAATGGGTCGAGATTATGGCACTCTTCAGCTTTTGTGTTACATACGTAAAAGTCGATCCAGAAGCTGATAGAGAATGAAAAACGGCAGTTTCGCTGAAATTGTGATCTTTTCTATAAAATACAGACACTGCATTAGTCGGTTCCACAATGCCCCCATTTTTTGGAATGTGCGCCCTTGTGTTGTTAGAGACTTGTTGCCCGAAGCTTGAATAACGTTGTCATGTTAATGATGACATATTGAAGCGTATTCGAAGGTGTAAACAGTCCCAGATCGTCCGTCTTTATATAACTTGCATGGTAACTTGGTTTTTTTGTGATTTATTAGGAAAGATAGTCGCAAGAAGCAAGAGAGTTCGAGTGAAAAGCCTAAAAAAGACGGATTACCGAGCGATCGCTGAAATACGTTGGACTGAGGTGTTAAAATGAACTTCTAATGTGTAATCATCATACTATCTCATTGAGGTTTTTCTTTGTATGTAAATACAATTTTTATTTCATACTGAGTTATCTCTTGTTCATAGTTTGAAAAACATCGGCAAAGACAAAAAGCGACTCAAGCAGCAAAGGAATGCTTATCGGAGCAAATCAAACTCTCGTCGAACGTTGATAAGGAATTGTGTTTTGTTGAAGACCATTTTGCTGCGAGTGATTGTAGACCCAGCCGTCGAACAGCAGTTGAGAAGTATTCTCGTGCGAAAATCTTACCTAAAACATCTAGTTTTGCCAACGATAATGTTGGTTCGTCAGTTCCTTGTGAGACAGCGAATGCTCGGGAAAATAAAAATATAATTTATGATTTGAAAGAAGAAGAGAAGACGCCGAACACCTTTACTTCAGATGCGCAATACATTGACAATTCATGCGATGAGATTGCCCATGCGTCTAACAACGGGAAACTGGTTGTTTCTGAACCAAATGTTCATAAATCATGTTCAAATATCTCAAACGATAGCGAGGAGAAAAGAAACTGTCTTGATGACAAGAGTTCAAATGTCATTGCCACACGATGTGGGTCAGAAAGTACGATCCAAAGCTCTGAGCATGACTTGAAGGACGAAGACAATGAAGACCGTACTTGTGATGTCACTAATCATGATGTCACTAGTGACATAGCCCCGCCACCGACGAGTGACGAAACTGTAATTTGTAAAAATTACGTGAACTGTAATGTAAACAGAAACGAGGAAAGCTCCTTTCTTGATGATGGCAGTACAACTGACATTTATAATGACCGTATTTCCCGTAAGGCCGAATCTAGCATCAATATTCCTTGTTCTGCCACTTCTTGTGCTGGCTCACGTGATCTCTTGGGGCATCGTGTAGAGCGCTCCGTATCTGTGCAACCAGTTTTAAAAGATCAAGGATTACTTAGGGATGAGACCCTTGGAGTGCAAAGAGGAATGCGTCGTTGCATATCGGATTTAAACGTACGATACTCGTACACGTGTGCTGCGAACTGCGCAGACTCAATAGACGATAACACTGCTTCTTCAATTGGTTCAAAAGTTATGTCGGAATCAGATCTTGTAGATAAAGACGATGTGCTACGAGTCACTGACATCCATCTGCCGAAAGTTTGTGATGAAGAAGTTATATTTGCTATACCTGAATGTGACAAGTTTACCGGACCCACGTGGACATTTTCTAAGCGCGTTGAGAAATGCGTGAGGAAAATACTCGATGTGAAACTTGATTATTCTAAAGTGGAAACATTGATAGCTGACGAGCTCTGCTTGATACTGTATGAATTGATGGAACATGGTCTAAAAAAGACGATTTTTGGTCTTTCCTTGTTTTCAATTGGTGCCAATGTGTGGGTTGTCTGTCAAACTGTGTGCAAGGTAAAGTTTGTTGCATAAAGTACGTATTTAATGAAAGTGCATATGTGACGTCACTGTGTTCAAGGTAAAGTTTGTTGCATAAAGTACGTATTTAATGAAAGTGCATATGTGACGTCACTGTGTGCAAGGTAAAGTTTGTTGCATAAAGTACGTATTTAATGAAAGTGCATATGTGACGTCACTGTGTGCAAGGTAATATTTGTTGCATAAAGTACGTATTTAATGAAAGTGCATATGTGACGTCACTGTGTACAAGGTAAAGTTTGTTACATAAAGTACGTATTTAATGAAAGTGCATATGTGACGTCACTGTGTGCAAGGTAAAGTTTGTTGCATAAAGTACGTATTTAATGAAAGTGCATATGTGACGTCACTGTGTGCAAGGTAAAGTTTGTTGCATGAAGTACGTATTTAATGAAAGTGCATATGTGACGTCACTGTGTGCAAGGTAAAGTTTGTTGCATAAAGTACGTATTTAATGAAAGTGCATATGTGACGTCACTGTGTGCAAGGTAAAGTTTGTTGCATAAAGTACGTATTTAATGAAAGTGCATATGTGACGTCACTGTGTGCAAGGTAAAGTTTGTTGCATAAAGTACGTATTTAATGAAAGTGCATATGTGACACCACTGTATTAAGGTATTTGTTGCATAAAGTACGTATTTAATGAAAGTGCATATGTTCGTCACTGTGCAAGTAAAGTTGTTGCATAAAGTACGTATTTAAAAAGTGCATATGTGACGTCACTGTGTACAAGGTAAAGTATTGTTTAATGTAATGTTAATGAAAGTGCATATGTGACGTCACTGTGTGCAAGGTAATATTTGAAAAGCAAGTATATTTAATGAAAGTGCATATGTGACGTCACTGTGTGCAAGGTAAAGTTTGTTAATAAAGTGCGTATTTATGAATGTGCGTGTGTTACTAAAGTACTTTTTTTTGCAATCAATACGTTTTAAGAAAGCTGTGACATGAAGTACATGAATGTCACCCCAATTTACGTCACCTTCAAGCATCGCTGGTTGCTTCAACAGGTAGAGCTACCATTGTGAAGAGTTGCATAGATGTTTAAAACTGTACAGTGACGTCATCCGAAATTACGTCACAAGCTGTGTAATCTGGACATTACAAAACTGCAAT